>NC_133332.1:269452180-269719994 GCF_042186555.1 Aquarana catesbeiana
AGCATGCACAGCTTGAGGAGGCTCCAGTGAACCCAAACAAGAAGCTTTTCAACCAACTCAGTTACGGGTAACTTAAATGTGGAGCGAACCATTTTAGTAAGAGATTGCACCAGCAATTTCTCAGCCTGTGAAGCTGAAGAGGGTCCTTCTCCACTTGATTCCTCAGAAGAGGAGTCATCAGTCTCTTCCCGATCCCCTGAGGGGGATTCATCTTCCCTCCTCTGTTTGAGGGTCCTGGGTGGTAGAAGGGGACCTAATGCTTTTTTTTCCACTTTGTGAAGATGCGATTAAAGCCGTTAATCTTTCCCCCAATCCACTCATGGCTGAGGAAAAAAACTCCTGAGTAATATATACAGGGGCTGAAATGTCGGAAGCAGTTGCAACCCCTAACCCCAACGGCTCACTCTGACCAGCCTCCCTAGGTCTTTCAGGGGGATATGGTGTTGCACAGGGGAGGTCCTCAGAGCCTGAGGGAGATCCTTTGAGCCCCTGTGTTTTGAAGTATTTGTACCTCCCCTTCTGCCCATATGCCAAGCACAAATACAGAGGTACTACCAGAAATGCACCCACTGCTGAGCAAATAGTACAGCAACTGCCGCTGCTCTCAAGGCTCAGTCTGATGCTAAGCAAACATGCCCTGGGAATGCCTGTGTCCCCAACACTCAAAAGCCATCCATCTGCTCTGTGTCCCTCCTTCAACTGTATGCACCTGCAATAAGTGCACCTTTATAGCTTTACACAGCCCCGCATTGACTCTGAAGCACGCCAACGCCGCACTAAGGGCCTGCCCCCCTTCCTCTGACCTCCCACTGTGCCCCCCCTCATCTTTCCTTTCAAAAAAGACCGTTTCCCGCACGAGCGGGGGCTCCGATCCAACTGGATCACACATGGAGGGGGGCTGGGGTGGAGGAAGGCTGCTGGATGGGGAGCCGTCGTAATGGCAAAACCGCCGACTGGCCCATGCCCTCTTTGCCTGCTGGAAAAAAGCGGTCCAGGTGGGGGGACACTCCAAAGAGAAAAACCCCCCTTCCCACATCCTACCTGAGGCTGGGCTGGAGGAAGCGTGCAGCTTGTGATACAGAGCGAGACTGATGAGCATGGAATCGGGTACGTGCTCTTGACAGCCCCCGGTGGTGACTTTAGGCATGGCAACATTTACTTAAAAGGAGAAAACCCACAAGAATTGTAAAAATTCCTTAGGAATCTCCCTTACCTTATCCGGCTGCAGGGTTCTGTGGTAAACCAGACAGACCCAATCTTCACCTCACACGGTGGGCTCCATTAAAAAACCTTCAGGAACCGGGGCCCCTTTTTATCAGGGGATCCACACTCCTGGGCCTGTAAAGCACCCCGCCAGGAAATATGGCTGAAAAAGCCAAAACACTGGATCCCGGAGTCCAGCTCTCTAAAAAGAGAAGTGTTACAGGCAGAACCTTGTTTCTTTTGACACGAGGCCCGGGTACCATTCAATTCGGCCTGAAAAGACACTTTGAATGGATCCGGTTGCATGGCTTGCCCCAGCAGAGATTCCTCCAGTGGAGTTCAGCACAGCACATCTTTACTCATGACCAACACCTAAGACACTGGCGAAAAAACTGAGGTACTCCCAGTAAGGGGAGGGCTAATATAGGGAGCTTAACTTCCTGTCTAGGGTGTGCCAGTGTCCATCACCTAAAGGTGCCTATATAGCCCATACAGTAATTACTGTGGCTCTGTGTCCCGTGATGTATGATAAAGAAATGGCAATCAGCAATGGGGTGAATGTGAATAACTTGCATTCAACCAGTGGCTTGAGACAACCATTATTAGCTTCCGCATGACAAACAGAGAAGAAGGAATTAGAGTCTCACAGTCTAGATTATGTAGCTCCAATTTTTCTAGACATGTGTGGATGTCCCTAGTTTAACAGCTAAAATAAATGGACAAAAATTTAAACTACTTCTTGACACAGCTCAAATTAGGGTCAGTGGCTTGAAATGACCTATTTTATCAAATGCAGCAGTTTGTACAGCTGAGCAGGTTTAATGGGACAGGTGATTCTCAGGCTACAATGTGTAAAAATGTGTCTTTTGAAAGTCCAGGTTGTTTGCAAACTGAAATTGACCTTTGGTATTTTCAAAGCGCAGAGAACATTATTGGTACAGACATTTTGTCTCAAAGAGGAGGGTAATTGATTTAGCCAATGGAGTGATTTGGAAAGGGTCAGCCAAATGTAAGACTGTGGTAATTGACCCAGCAGATTATTGTGAAGTTGGCAGCATCTGTTTGATAGAAGCAATAGATTGTCAGATACGGGAGATAATTTGGAGTTAAAACAGTTGGTACAGTCACACAAAAAACTTTGGAGCCAGGGGAACAAATGAGGGTGGTTTATTTAAAGGTATTGAAGTAGATATTCAAAGAAAAGACCACCCATTTGGCAAACTATACAATTTACCACCAGATGAACCTGTATCAATTGTCATACAAGAATTATTGGATTAGGGAATCATCAGAAAGGCTAATTCTGTGACAAATAATTCTTTATGGGTAGTGGCTAAATGAGATGACCCTAGTGCATACAGACTCCCGATTGATCTAAGAATGCTAAACAAAAACACTCCAAGTTGTTCACCTATTGTAGCGAAAACTCCAGACATCATGTCACAAATAAACACAAATGCAAAAGTGCTCTCTGTACTTGATATTTCAAATGGATTTTTTAGCATTCCACTGACTAAGAGCTGTCAATATAAATTCATAAAAACGTGCAATATGTTTTTCAAAGATTTCCTCAAAGCTTACACTTGTCACCTTCTGTATTTCATTATTTCATCGGGCACTAGCAAATGTCTTATCAAAATTCTCTAGACCAGATTTTTTAATTCAATACGTAGATAACATATTGCTTATGACTGAAAATCATACGGAGCACGTGACTCTTCTTGCAGAACTGTTTAAACTTCTGCAAGAAGGTGGTCTCAAGCTGAATGCACACAAAGTTCAGCTCATGAAAAGTGAAGTCAAATTTCTACGAGTTCTGGTTGGTCCAGTAAACAGACAGCCTTTTTAGGAACAAATTAAGGCTATAGCGTCACAACATTCAAAGCACTGAGACAGTTTCTGGGTTTGGTAAATTTCTCCAGAGATTTTATTGCATCATTAGCAGAGAAAGCAAAACCGCTATATAATTTATTAAAACATAAGGAGGGGAATTAATTTGGCCCCTGGACAGAAATCCAGCAAAAGGCCTTTGAAATGTTGAAAAATTATTTACAAACAGCTCCTGCATTAGCTACTCTGGATAAGCAAGCACCATTTGCTTTGCAGGTACATGGTTCAGAAACTGCACCAAAACTTCAGCTGTTTTGCTTCAGAAACAGGGAGGAGTCTGGAGAATTCTCTGATACTTCTCTCGTTTGCCAACTCAAATGGAGAAAGGTTTTGATGATTACAGGCAGCTTGTGGAAGTACATTATTCACTAAAAGCAACTGAGCATATTGTAGGATTTAACAAAATCATTCTACAGACCCCCACATAGTACCTTAAAGTTCCTTTTTAGTGAAAAAGGTTTCTGGAGTTTCCAACCAAAGATTTTCACAATGGTTGTTGGCTTTGTCACCTAAGCAAATACAGGTTGAACATAATGCCAAGTATATCCTTCCTCAATTGCTCGGTTCCTCAGTCCTCCAAGAGACTCACTCTCCTCTCTTCTGTAGAGAGGCAGAGAAAATTGATAAACCTATATTTGTTGATGGTTTGAGATACTGTATGTCTGGTAATTATTACAGTGGGTATTCAATTTGGTATCCAGAGCGTAAACTTGCCATAAAACATAAATTGCCAGGACATTTTTAAGCTCAAAGGACAGAAATTGAAGCAGTGAAAACTGTGTTGATGATTGACAAGAAAGAGAACAGAAGTCCATTAGTGATCTATAGTGACAGCTCATATGTTGTACTGACTACATACCAATTTGGAAACTTAGAGGTTTTGTAGCCACATCCAATAAGACATTTGTGCACAAAGAGACACTTGAATCAGTCTTTGGACTCGAAGATGAAAATCCTCTCATACAATTGTATAAATTCCATCCCATAGAATGATGCGTTGACCATGGGCAATAGAACAGCTGATATATTAGCAAAGGATGCAGCTATACATGGAGAATTAGTGATTCAATCTGAATCAGTCTCAGTTAATGTTGTTAGGAAGACAGACACACATATTCCCTCTTTTGCAGAACAGAAAAGGGATACTTCTCTTTCTTCTCATGGTGATCCAAAATCTCCCTTTTTTTTGTGAAAAGAAGGATTTTGTGTCATGACTTAAATTGGTTTCTGCGCCCTGTTATACCACAACATCTACAGGTAGAATTCACTAAATTCAAATATGAATGCCTAGGTTACATAAGTAAACAAAGATTGCTTGACATTCTTAAAGAGGAATTTTACTGGGACAAAATGGAAGAGACTATAAACAGTGTAATTAAATTTTGTCTAATTTGTGCACAAGTAAATCCCAGACCAAAGGGTCAGAAACCTCCTTTACATAGAATTCCTCCTGCAAATGGACCATGGTCCACATTACAAATAGATTATATATGGCCATTACCAACAGGTAAACATGGATTCAGATATGCTCTAGTTGATGTTTTTTTGAAAACGGATTGAAATTTAGCCTGTTCGTAAACATGATGCATTAACAACTGCTAGGATGCTAATTCATCATGTTTTTTCCAGTCTGGGGTGTACCAACAGACCATAGTAGTGACAGAGAATCCCACTTCACAGGTAAAATCATGCAGGCAATGTGTACAATCTTGGGAATACAACAGAGATTTCATGTGCTATATCATCCACAGTCTGCAGAAAGAATGAATAGGACTGTCAAATCAAGGATTGTAAAAATGTTGTTAGACAGAGGAAATACTTGGGTTGATGCTGTACTATTTTCTCTGATGGTGTCAGAAGTACAACATCTTCAGCAACACAGTATTCTCTTTTTGAATTAATGATATGAAGGAAAATACTGCTTGTGTTTCCCAATGAACCATTTTTGTCTACGCTGCAAAGAGAGGCAATAAAAAAAATGAAATGGCTACAGATGTTGCAGGAGAATCTACACAAAATTTCAGTAGTTTATAGACTTGTATGTAACTTTTAGTGTGAAAGTTTTTCCTCTCTCCTCACCCCTTCTCCTTTCCTTGTTTTTTCCTTTGTGAGTTCTGTGAAAATCTGCTCATTTAATGCCAGAGGACTAAATTCTCCATCTAAAAGATTGCAAATTCTAAACTCTCATAAGCAAAAAGTTAATATTCTTTTTCAGGAAAGCATTTCTGTACATATCACATACCAGATATGCGTAATAAACATTTTTAGCATGGATTCACGATTCATTTCCATATTCTAAAACTAGAGGAGTTTCAATTGCAATACATAAATCCTTACCTCGCCAAATTTTGGATAGTTGGAAAGGTAGAGATGGCAGGTCTCTGCTTTTGAAAATTGTTAATCACTTCTGGACCGCCCACTGCTGTTATACGTCGGTACTTTGAAGAGGTATATTGTTGTTATGGCAGCAGCTAGCTACCATAACCATGGTATCCTCTTCTTCAGCGGGCGGTCCGCTTCAAGAATGAGTGGTCTCTGCAGCGGATTCGACGCAAGATCACTTATCGGTGGAGAGAGAGGGCCCCCACCCCTCTTACCGGAGCCATTGGTAGCGGCGGAGGCAATGGGATCCTCTCTCTAGCCTGAGATAGAGACGAGTGAGAGGAAGATGGCCCCCACCCATCTCCATATCATTGCAGGGTGGAAGCGACGTCAAAACGTCACTTCCGCCCACAGCTCCTAAAGGGCCATTTTTGTTTTTATGCATTTCAGTGTAAATATGAGATCTGAAGTCTTTTTGACCCCAGATCTAATATTTAAGACGTCCTGTCATGCTTTTTTTCTATTAGGGATGTTTACATTCCTTGTAATAGGAATAAAAGTGAAAAATCCCAAAACAGAAACTAAAGCAGTTGTCAGAAATAAAAAAATATATAAAGACTCTATACTTTACATAAATGAATACGTAGTATAAAAAGCATCAAATCATAAATATGTGCCACAAAAAATAAATATATATTGATCCACCAGAAAAAAATTCCAGTGTTAATTAGTGAAATCAGCTGAGATAAACACTGAATAACATCCAAGCGCTATTAATCACCATAAATGAAAAGCAGATGTATAAAAAGTCCCATCACAAGCAGTGCAAATGATTAAAAAAAAAAGTCCATAAACATGGTATAGATGCTAATCCAAAGGAAGTGGTAAGAATAGGTCCAATCTCCCAAATGATAAACACACCCGAGTGAGTAATGAGGCTCCTTACCGACTCAAATGACCACACAGGTGGTCTCACCAAGCACAGGGAATGTTAAGGTCTCCCAAAAACCTATACCGGCATCTGTGGTAGTGGCTAGATCTGCATTGCTCGGGAAATACAAACAAGAAATGCTCCCATAGTGTAATCGTTCCAAACGAGGGATTTATTATATAAAAAGAATGCACTTACAAGAAGATCCAGTCACAAAGGCATGAACGAAATGCAGTTAAAATGTCCCGGCGTCTCTACAGGCTTCCCGCTGTACAAAAGCTTCCCATCGGTCTCAACAAAGGAAAAACGTAATGACGTCAGCATTACAGGCCACACCCTATGCGTTTCGTCACGATAGGACGTCGTCATTACTCGGGTGTGTTTAACATTTGGGAGATTGGACCTATTCTTACCACTTCCTTTGGATTAGCATCTATACCATGTTTATGGACTCTTTTTCTTTTAATCATTTGCACTGCTTGTGATGGGACTTTTTATACATCTGCTTTTCATTTATGGTGATTAATAGCGCTTGGATGTTATTCAGTGTTTATCTCAGCTGATTTCACTAATTAACACTGGAATTTTTTTCTGGTGGATCAATATATATTTATTTTTTGTGGCACATATTTATGATTTGATGCTTTTTATATTATGTATTCATTTATGTAAAGTATATAGTCTTTATATATTTTTTATTTCTGACAACTGCTTTAGTTTCTCTTTTGGGATTTTTCACATTATTACTCACTTTACTTAGCGCTGCATCGTTTTTTTACTATTTGCATTTGGAGTTTTTGTATCTGACTCTTTGATGCTGGCTGCTTTGCTTTTTGCTTTTTTTATATATCAATTGGTTTTCTAGCGCAGCGTTAACCCTTCGGGGTTTTTTACACAGGAATAAAAGTGACACAATTTTTTTTTAAAAGAACAGTGTAAAAATAAAAAATAAAAGGTAAATCACTATTTATGAATACAATTATGTGCATAGACACTAATACTATTGCAATGTCAAAAAAGGATGCAAGTTATGTGTAAAAGCAAAGTAAAAAATCAATTTTCCATTTCTTTTCCCCCTAACAGATCCCTTGATCCGCTGTCTTTTTTTTTGTCCGCCTTTCGCCCTTGGGGACGTTATCTCTAACCTGATAGGCTTCCCAGGACGGTAGGAATATGTGTGTGTTTCACGTATCCCCCTTTTTCAGCCCCTGCAATATTTATTTTATTTTATTTATTTCAGGTACTTATATAGCACTGTCAATTTACGCAGCGCTTTACATATACATTGTACATTCACATCAGTCCCTACCCTCAAGGAGCTTACAATCTAAGGTCCCTAACTCACATTCATACATACTAGGGACAATTTAGACAGGATCCAATTAACCTACCAGCATGTCTTTGGAGTGTGGGAGGAACCCGGAGTACCCGGAGGAAACCCACGCAGGCACAGGGAGAACATGCAAACTCCAGGCAGGTAGTGTCGTGGTTGGGATTCGGCCCAGCGACCCTTCTTACTGCTAGGCGAGAGTGCTACCCACTACACCACTGTGCCGCCCCAATATTAACATCTACCACTGTGGGGAGCTTATACCGTGCCAGCGGCGTTCTGTGATCGCCGTCAGATGGGGGGGGTGACACAGAGCTGCATGACCGACTCATGCGTGTCACCGTGCATGTATGTCACCCCTCACGTCACGTTATTACGTTGGAGGCGATGGAGAAAACGGGGCAGCCCAGCCTTCCAGAACGCCGAGGTGGCCACAGAAGGGCCGCCATAGGCGGTTCATTAGCCCCCTCCTGAGGGGAACTTCCAGAGGCAGAAGCACACAACTGTTACCCATTTTCAAATGAATTACTAAGGTACTTAAGATACGCCCCCCCACCGGCAGTCCTCAGACGACGCCCGGGGAGAGCACACATATATGCTTTGCGAGATGGATGGGTAAGAACGGACATTAGTGTGCTGCTGGGTTTCATTATTGAAAAAAATCTATTACTGATTAGTTTATTACAAATCTCTTCAACACAGATGCAGTATTTATACTCTTCTGATTTGAACACACAATTACTTCAACAACGCAATAAAGGTATTAATTATTTTATTTTTAATCTCCTTTACTTTTTGTTTATGCAATCCATGGTTACTCCATAGCACTCTTTGTAACACTCACTTTCATTAGGCATCCTCTCACCCTTTTGGTGTGGATGCATTAGTATCACACCACGTATTTTGTCTCATTCATTGTAAACCTTATTGAATACAATACACTTGTAAGTTTTTGTCACCTTTTTAACATTCCTATTTTATTTATTTTTATTTTTCACCTGTGTTTGCCTGTTTTGTGGTAAGGGCATGAATTGCTTATGTGCACACCCTCAACTTTTATTTGATTTAATACACATATTTTCCATACTACACCCTTTTTTATGACATGCATCTTTTCTCATGGATTACACTCATTTGGCCGCCATAAGCGGTAATCACACACACACATGCACCTATTTCCTCTCTTTATCGTGCTGACACAATATCATTGTGTCACTCCTTACTGTTTATAACATACGCAGATCATCTGTTGTATGAATAATACTAAGATTATTGTGGGAACAACACATCATTCACCATCACAACCAAATTGAAAATGATATATCATGTACAGCGTGACATGGTTTCTCCTATATAGGGATTGGATATAAACTTCTCAACCCCTCTATGGAGAAAAAAACCTAGATTAAATACTAAGTTAACATTGAAACAACCCCGGCAGCGCACGGAGGGGGACTCCTTTCATTAAGATTCTCCCCCTCTCACAATGTCCTAAAAAACTACCCTTACTTCTTCGGTATGCTAATTATGTATAATTACAATTTTCAGATGCTACTGCCCATTTGATTCCCCGTTAAACATGTGACCACTTGTAAGCCTCACAGATCAGGGTTGCCCCCCTCGGGTTGAGGGCATGGACAGGCTCCCAGTGAGTCCGGGATCGTACTTGAGAGGATTCTCTGGTTTTTAAAGAAGTCTCTGGTTAAGCGAGCCTTCCTGGCGGAAAGGGTAAATACACTGTGATTACATAAATCAAACATGAAACAATGTAGACGTAATAAATGATACTGTATTGTATATTAAATTACATGATAATTAGAATAGTGAAATCTGTCCTCTTGTATTTATAGAAATGTAAGGACGCCCTGAAGAAGACCATAACCTTTGAGGTCGAAATGCATTGGGGCATTTCCATACATCGGATAGTGCAATTTCAAGTGTAACAATGTATTACCCTTGATGTATAACCTTTCCTAGCCTAATTTGTCTCGCCTTGTATACACCAGAGCTCATGTTTTAATTAATTTTTTATATATGTTTTGTGTCTAACCATCCTTTGAAATAATATAAAATAAATAAGAAAAAACAAATTTTTTAACGCGCCCCATCCCACTGAGCTTGCGTGCAGAAGCGAACGCATACGTGAGTAGCGTCCGTATATGAAAACGGTGTTCAAACCACACATGTGAGGTATCGCCGCAATCGGTAGAGCGAGAGCAATAATTCTAGCCCTAGACCTCCTCTGTAACTCAAAACATGCAACCTGTAGAATTTTTTAAATGTCGCCTATGGAGATTTTTAAGGATAAAAGTTTATCGCCATTCCACGTGCGGGCGAAATTTTGAAGCGTGACGTGTTGGGTATCAATTTACTCGGTGTAACATTATCTTTCACAATCTAAAAAAAAAAAAAATCGGGCTAACTTTACTGTTGTCTTATTTTTTAATTTAAAAAAGTGTATTTTTTCTAAAAAAAAGTGCGCTTGTAAGACCGCCGCGCAAATATGGTGTGACAGAAAGTATTTCAATGACTGCAATCATTTTACTCTCTAGGGTGTTAAAAAATATATATAATGTTTGGTTCTAAGTAATTTTCTAGCAAAAACAACGGTTTTTAACTTGTAAACAAATCTCAGAAAGAGGCTCGGTCCTTAAGTGGCTAATCTATAGTGGCCAAATCATGATCAGATTAAAACAAGTACACAAATCCTTACAGAGCTTATGGAAAGAGCAGAAGGAACAATCCTTATTGCTGGCGATTTTAATTTTGTTCTTGATCAAAATGTAGACACTATGGCAAACCGCTCATATCATGCCATTAATCAACTAAGTAATTTTAAACATTTATTGGATAGATATCAACTTGTAGATGTATAGAGGGTTCTTCACCCGATTGACAAAAGATTACGCATACTACTCTACAGTACATAACACCTATCATAGACTGGACTTTTTTTTTAATTATCCAAGTGTGTTTGACAATGACACCTTTTTTGGAAATTGGCAGCTTTCTTTGGTCAGATCATGCTCTGGTGTTTTTGAAATTATCCTTACCAGGCCATAAAATATCACATTGGTCCTGGAGATTAAATGATAACTTGCTCAAAGACGAGGCGTGTGAAGCGGAAATCCACCAATGGGTTAGTGAATTTGTGCAGATTCATGAAACGGATACAGCCTCTCATCCCTTACAACGGGAAACATTAAAATGTGTACTACACTGTCTTTTTTATCAAACATGGAGCTAGATTGAAAGCAGATAAGTCCTTAAGAATATCAAATCAATTAAAAGACATTTCAATATTAGAAAATATACATAAACAAAACCCTACTCTGGGAAATCTGATAACGTATTGAACTACAAACTTTACTTAACAAACAGACTTTACTATTAAGGGATAAAACCCGGGCCCTGTTTCATCAACATGGGAAAAAAAAACCCAGCTGACGTCTAGCAAGAGCCCTAAGACAGGGTTCACCTCTGACTTCCATAATAAAAATTCAAAAGGTTTCTGGAGAGATGACATATGATCCAACAGGAATCTATAGGACATTTCATACATTTTATTCAAAATGATATACCTATTCAGCTATCAGGTATAGATATTGAAGTGTATTGTAATAAGGTATGCTAATATATTAAGGAAAAGGCACTGCCTACTATTCCGGGAGAAATGATGGAGGAACTGTGAAGTACATGCTGCAATATACAAACTACTATTAACTTGTCTATCTCTATAAATTAGCTAGTCCATGAGAATCTGATAAGCACAATGGTATAACAATCACATCTGCTTAGTAAACAAGTTACATTTATTTCCCTTGAAAACAGGAAACTAACATAAAAGTATTAAAAGGTATGTGTTACATAGCTTACAATCAGAACACAATATACTAAACAGCAGATATCTACAACATATAACAACAATCAAACATATAATACAAGAATATCAAAGATACTTATCACACATGGTTTCATTGGCTGGTTCTGGATGATAGAAGGGGTCTGGGTAACATGGAGTTTAGGCCCAAGCCATCAGTCAGAGCAAAGTCCCAAGATGGCAGAGAGACAGCCTAATGGTAAGGTTTTCCAGAAAAAACAGAGAAAGCTCTGTTTGAAACATTCCTTTTTGACAAACACACCTCATCCTTCCCATTGCCTACCCAACTTTGCTTTTGGATGAATCACAGTATCTCTGGGGCATTTCCTCAACAGGTTATATTACTGACCGTCTTGCCATAATTGGCCTCTGGGGGCAGTGTTTGTCCATGAATTGCCATTATCTGACTGGGGTCAAATCTTGGGTCTTCGATCTTCTGTATCTCAACTCATCCATGATCTCTGTCAGTCCTCCCTTTGAAGCTTGCTTGAATCAGGAATTCTCATAGACAGATCAGAGTCAGCATTGTCATGCAGAGTTAGGCTTAATTGGCTTCAGCCTTCTAAAACCACGGAGGCCTGGCTGATTTTGGCAATGTGATATTAATTCATGTTGAATTACAACAAACTGGACAGAGATTTTTCAGAAGTAGAAATACAGAAAGCTATAGCCCCACTGGCTCCGGGAAAGAGTCCGGGCCCAAATGGATTTACTCCTCAGTTTTATAGGATATTTCAGGAAATTTTGGTTCCAATTCTTGATAGGACGTTTAACTATCTCAGTTTCTCAGTGGTTTGTTCCACAGAGCATGGAGGCACATATTTTAGTTATTTCTAAACCTGATACAGATCATATGTTATGTAGCAATTACCTCTCAATTTCCCTTACAAATATAGATCTGCGTCTTTATTCTAACATTATTATGAATAAGCTTACACCCATTTTACCATCACATATTCATTTAGATCAAGTCGGCTTTTCCACGACCAATTATCTGGTCATGCAGAGTTAGGCTTAATTGGCTTCAGCCTTCTAAAACCACGGAGGCCTGGCTGATTTTGGCAATAGGAAACATATGTAGAAAATCCAGAAATGTGATATTAATTCATGTTGAATTCCAACAAACTGGACAGAGATTTTTCGGAAGTAGAAATACAGAAAGCTATAGCCCCACTGGCTCCGGGAAAGAGTCCGGGCCCAAATGGATTTACTCCTCAGTTTTATAAGATATTTCAAGAAATTTTGGTTCCAATTCTTTATAGGATGTTTAACTAGCTCAGTTTCTCAGTGGTTTGTTCCACAGAGCATGGAGGCACATATTTTAGTTATTCCTAAACCTGATACAGATCATATGTTATGTAGCAATTACCACCCAATTTCTCTTACAAATATAGATCTGTGTCTTTATTCTAACATTATTATGAAAAAGCTTACGCCCATTTTACCATCACATATTCATTTAGATCAAGTCGGCTTTACAATGGGTCGAGAGGCAAGAGACAATACAATGAAGACATTAAAGGAATATGCTCAGAAACACACCATTCCATTATGCTTATTATCAATAGATGCCGAAAAGGCATTTGACAGGGTGGGATGGTGTTTTCTTGAAGAAGCATTGAAACAAATAGGACTAGGTCCTCAACTTCTTCAAACGTTAATGGCCCTCTATTCCGATCCTGAGTCAGAAGCGTTAAATATTTATTTACCATCTAAAAATCAACAGCTCCTTCAAAGGAATTTTCCATTTAAATGGCAAGAAGAAGCTATTAGGTATTTAGGGATATGAATGAATGAATAATTTGTAAAGGGCTGCAAATGCGAACTGAATCGCCTCAAATCGCTGAATGTGTTTTGTGTTGTCAGCTTCTTAGAAGAGGAAGGTCTTGAGTTTTTTTTCTAAAGGCCAGATGGTTTTCTTCCATGCGGATGTGAGTCGGAAGAGCGTTCCATAGCCGAGGTCCTTGGACTGCGAACCTTCGTTCTCCCTTTGCTTTGTAGCAGAATTTGGGAATGAGGAGGAGGTTTTGGTTAGATGATCGAAGATTGCGATTGGGTGTGTAGTGTTTTATTTTATCTCGAAGGTATTGAGGAGCGTTTTCTTGTATGCATTTGTGGGTGAGGCAGAGGGTCTTGAATGTGATCCGATTCTTTACGGTTAGCCAATGTAGGCTCCTCAGGGATGAGGAAATGGACTCCCAGGGTTTTTTCCTGTTAGCAGTCTTGTCGCCGCGTTTTGGATGACCTGTAGGCGTGCAAGCTGATATTGGGGTAATCTTATGTAGAGTGAGTTTGCGTAGTCGATTCGTGAATTGATGATTGTTCCAACTACTGCTGCTTTGTTCTCTTCTGGGATGAAGGGGATGAGTCTACGTAGCAGGCAGGGGAGATGGTGAGATCCGCTGACTACTGATCCCATTTGTGCATCCATTGTCATTTCTGAGTCAAAGATAACTCCGAGACTCTTGCCTTTGGTGCTTGGAGAGATGGTCTGTCCAAAGATGGTGGGAGGTGTCCAAGGAGTCTTGGTTTTGGAATTTTGGTTAGCGTGTAGGAGAAGAAGTTCTGTTTTTAAACCGTTGAGTTTGAGGGAGCTAATGGTCATCCAGTCATCTATCAAAGTGAGGCATTTCTCTAATTGCTGATGGTGGTCTTTTTGTCCCGTGATGCGAAAGTAGAGTTGGGTGTCATCAGCGTACGAGTGGAAGCAGAGTCCGATTTTTTGATGATTTTGAGGAGTGGGCAGATGTAGATGTTGAATAGCACTGTTGACAAGGGTGAACCCTGGGGGACTCCACAGGAGATTCCGCGGGTTTCAGAGGTGAATGCTCCTAGTTTCACTGTCTGAAAGTGATTCTCTAAGAAGGATGCAAACCATTTTAGACCAGAATCTGTGGCTCCTGCTACTTCTGTGAGGCAGACAAGTAGAGTATTGTGGTCCACTGTATCAAATGCTGCACTGAGGTCTAACAGTACCAGAAGACATGATTCTCGGTCATCTGCTGCTTCAAGGGCATCGTTCCATATTTTGAGCAGTGCTGTTTCTGTGCCATGGCCTGGGCGGAAGGGCGATTGCAGAGGGTCCAGGAGTTGGTGGGTGTCCAGGTGGCGTTGTAGCTGTTGTACTACTGCTTTCTCCATAATCTTGGAGATGGTGTTGAGGTTTGTTATCAGTCTGCTGTAGTTAGGGTCCTTAGGGTCGAGATTGGGTTTCTTTAGCAGGGGTTTGACAATGCCTTGCTTGAGGGTGGTTGGCACAATCCCTTCTTTGAATGACTGGTTTATGAGGTGTGTTATAGTAGGGGCCAAGATGTTGGAACATTCTTTCAGAAGTTTTGTGGGAATGATGTTGTTTGGTGATGTGCTGTCTCGAAGGCTTCTCATAAAGTTTATAGTCATGTCCGTAGTGATTGGGGTCAAAGAGAAATCCGGTGGTTGTGTGATGTTCGTGTCCATATCCTCTTTTTGCTTTGGTTGAGTGAGGTTGGTTGTTTTTTTCTGTTGAATTGATTTCCGAATGTTGTCGATTTTGTCAATGAAGAAATTTGATAACTCATTGCAAAATTCTTGAGTATCGTTTGCTGGGGGCTCTAAGCAGGTTGGGTTAATTGACCGGGCGACTATTTTGAAGAGTTCCCACGGCCGGTTTAAGGCAGTTGAGATGGTGTTCGAGAAATGTTCTTTTTTGGCTTGGAAGATTGCTTTGTGGTATTTCACAGTGAGTACTTTGTAGTTTGTATGGTTTTCCTTGGTAGGATTTCTTCTCCATGCTCTTTCAGCTCTTCTACATTCTTGCTTGAGTAGGGTGAGAGTGCCATTAAACCATCTCAAGTTTTTTTTGCGGATGAGTGTTCTGCGTTTATGCGCCACTGAGTCTCCTGTTTGTAGTAATGCCTTGTTTAGGGAGTTTAGTGTTTGTTCCATTGAGAGGTTTAAGTTTAGTAATGGTATTTTGTTTGATAGTGTGGTTTTGAAGAGTTCAAAATGTAGTTTCTTCTGAGATCTGTTCCAGTGTGTTGTTGTTGCATGTTTCTGTTTTTGGAGGGTGGTGTTAGTGGTGATTTTAAATTTGATAGTGTATTGGTCCGTCCATGGTAGCGATGTGTTGTCGAATATGTTGATGTCCATATTCTGTTTGAAGATGAGGTCTAGAGTGTGTCCTGAACCGTGCGTGGGAGCATTTATCAGCTGTTGAAGACTTAATTTTTCCAGTTGGTTAATGCAGGCGGTCGCGATAGTGTCTTGGGTAGAGTTTGCCCAGAGGTTAAAGTCCCCAAGAACCAGAAAGTTTTTGGTTTTCAGGGTGTGCATTGAAATGAATTCAGTGAGTGGTGTAAGGAGATTGGTCTTTGGTCCTGGTGGCATAGTAGTATTTTAATGGTGTCTTGGGGTGTTGTTTGAAGACGCAGGGAGAGTGTCTCCATAAAAGGCACTGAGTTCTGTAAAGTTGGTTTGGTGAACACAAGGTGCGATTTGAAGATCACTGCTAGGCCTCCTCCTTTTTTTCCTATTCTGTGCTCAGTTAGGATTCTGTAGTTCTCAGGCACCAATTCAGTTAGGATGGTGTTGCAGTCGGATGTTAGCCAGCTTTCCATGATGAAGAGGCAGTCTATGTTGTTTTCGATGATGAAGTCATGGATTTCCAGTCTATGCTTGACTGCCGATCTGGTGTTGATCAGGGCGCATGCTAGTTGTTGTGGTTGGATTGGTATACATTCCTAGAGATCTAACCAAACTTCAGGTGCTAAATTATTCTTCTATAATTCGTAACATTTCAAAGATATCATCTGTCTTTTTCTGGATTGGTAAGATAAACATAGTGCAGATTGAAATACATAAAGTAATTTTGGTAGTATGTCTAACAGTCCCACTAATTCCTCCAACCACTCTCCTAGGTCAGTTACGTAGGGCCGTGGGTAGCTTTATCTGGGCTCAGAAACCCCCCCAAACTAAAAGAGAAATCGTAATAAGAACTAAAAATAAAGGAGGCCTTGCGCTTCCAGGTTTTATATCATACTTACGATCAACATCTATGGTCAGGATCGTGTACTGGTTCCATAATAGAAAATCTAAACAATGGTTGATGTTAGAGGAAGATATTGTCCCAATAAAATGAAGGTCACTTCTATGGATTGGCGCTCATTTTAGACCTGGGTTGAAAGACCTTCCTTTTCTTGTTTCCTCAATGTTGAAAATATGGGACTTACTGCTAAGGGAGGGACTTCTCTCTATGCAGATCGGGCCAATTAATGCTTTGTTTTGTAATCCAGAGTTTCCACCAGCACGAGAGTCTTCAACTTTTTTAAAGTGGCATAGTAGTGAGGAGATAAGAATCGCTCTGTATCTGTTAGATGGTAAACTTCTTCCATTAACAGACATGAGTCCGGAGTATGAATCCAAATCGATGCAATATCATCAGTTAAATACATATATTAAATCATTACAACAAATTTCCTTTAACGGAATTTGAGCGATTATTATTACAGGAACAGAAGCCAACGCATGGACTATCAACCATATATAAATTACTGCTTGCTGATAATTTTCTTTTCATGCCTGAAAAAATGGGAATCTGAGACAGAAATGACAATTTCCCCGCAGGAATGGGAAAAGTCATTTATTTTGATACATAAAGTTATCATTATCTGCCAAACATCAAGAAAGAAATTATAAAATCATTACAAGATGGTATTGATGTCCAGTAGATCTGCATAAAATAAATAGATTACCAGGAGACATGCTGGAGGCGTTGTAAAGAAAGAGGTACAATGGCACACATATGGTATCAGTGTCTGCTGTTTTTTGATTTTTGGCAAAAGATACGAAATCTATTTTGCAATTAAATATTTGTACATTGGTGAATGTATGGTGTAAATGCTAGATAGGACTACTTTCGAAGTTAGGATATGATTAAACGTATATAGAGATTGGTAAGGGTACTATCCCATACCCAAGCTAAATTAGGGGCGCAAAATAGAAACCCCTATTGTTACAAATATAGAAACATAAGTAATGGATCTAAAATGTATTATTTCACAAGGGGAAATAGAGGAAGAATTTCCATAATATATTATATTTTAGATCTTGAAGAGATGTAATAGTACTACATGTAAAAACAGGAAATGGTCATGAAACTTTAAATGAGGTAGGTCACTAACTAGACACAACTTGGATACAATTAATGGTTTATTATAAATTCGTGGTATACAAAAATACATTAAAAAGATATTCAAAAAAATCTTAGACATTTACAGGAAAATAGTCATCAGAAAATCCATATATGATGAAACACCACACATATGGCGATATTCATGAGGTATCATAATAGGGTACACAACTGGTCTGTGAATGAGCAGATATATAGTAGCATCTATGGAGCTCTACGCGTTTCGTGAGTCGCACTAGTGTCCACTTATCAGGAGTTTAATGCGACAAGTGGTATCTCATGTAAATTTATAAAAAAATGTGCCTCTGCATGGCATTGGCAGGGTCCGCCCATGGCTGTTTGAGTATTTAGCCAGGGCCAACCGGGACCTCATTTTGTACACGGTCCCTTCTAAAGGTGGTTACTGGGATCTACTTTCAGCACTCTCTATTAATTACAGGTATTACCCTGGACAGTTGCTTTTCACTCCCACCACTTATTTTCCTTATTCCTTTCACTTGTGCTTTCCCCCTTTTTTCACTTTGATGTTTTGGCACCCAGTTATATGGTTTGAGTCTTTTTATTTTCTTTTTACATTCTACCCTATTTTTACTTATTGGCTGCACAGGTGCTCACTTCCCACTTTCACTGATTTAACGGGATTCACTGAACACAATATATGAGATCTACCCATTCATTACCTTGTCATGCTATACATGCAAATACACTTAATACTTAATTCTTCCAGAATTGTTTAGTCCATCTGTGTTCATAAACTTCATCAATTGCACCTGGGGTCCTGCTTCCCTCCCCCCGGCTGTTTTCCCCTTCGGCCAGATTTGGGCGGCATTCCTGCCTCATCCCCCAGGTAGACTTTCCTCTCAGTGCCTCAGTTTCTCCTCCCAGATGCTGGGCCCACTATTTCAGCTGACATATAAGTAGTAAGGCTACACATTTTTGATAGTCTCCCTTTCACAGGTGGAAAATCATATATGCTAAAAAATATTATATATATATATTTACACATTGGGGATGGAAAGTATTCAGACCCCCTTAAATGTTTCACTCTTTGTTATATTGCAGCCATTTGCCAAAATCATTTAAGTTCATTTTTTTCCTCATTAAAGTACACACAGCACCCCATATTGACAGAAAAACACAGAATTGTTGACATTTTTGCAGATTAAAAAAAAAAAAAAAAAAATGAAACATCAAATGGTCCTAAGTATTCAGACCCTTTGCTGTGACACTCATATATTTAACTCAGATGCTGTCCATTTCTTTTGATCATCCTTGAGATGGTTCTACACCTTCATTTGAGTCCAGCTGTGTTTGATTATACTGATTGGCCTTGATTAGGAAAGCCACACACCTGTCTATATAAGACCTTACAGCTCACAGTGCATGTCAGAGGAAATGAAAATCATGAGGTCAAAAGGAACTGCCTGAAGAGCTCAGAGACATAATTGTGGCAAGGCACAGATCTGGCCAGGGTTACAAAAAAAAATTCAGCTGCACTTAAGGTTCCTAAGAGCACAGTGGCCTCCATAATCCTTACATGGAAGACGTTTGGGACGACCAGAACCCTTCCTAGAGCTGGCCGTCCGGCCAAACTGAGCTATGGTTAGAGCCTTGGTGAGAGAGGTAAAGAAAAACCCAAAGATCACTGTGGCTGAGCTCCAGAGATGCAGTCGTGAGATGGGAGAAAGTTCTAGAAAAGTCAACCATCACTGCAGCCCTCCACCAGTCGGGGCTTTATGGCAAAGTGGCTCGACGGAAGCCTCTCCTCAGTGCAAGACACATGAAAGCCTGCATGGAGTTTGCTACAAAAACACCTGAAGGACTCCAAGATGGTGAGAAATAAGATTCTCTGGTCTGATGAGACCAAGATAGAACTTTTTGGCCTTAATTCTAAGTGGTATGTGTGGAGAAAACCAGGCACTGCTCATCACCTGTCCAATACAATCCCAACAGTGAAGCATGGTGGTGGCAGCATCATGCTGTGGGGGTTTTTTCAACTGCAGGGACAGGACGACTGGTTGCAATCGAGGGAAAGATGAATGCAGCCAAGTACAGAGATATCCTGGACGAAAAACTTCTCCAGAGTGCTCAGGACCTCAGACTGGGCCGAAGGTTTACCTTCCAACAAGACAATGACCCTAAGCACACAGCTAAAATAACAAAGGAGTGGCTTCACAACAACTCTGTGACTGTTCTCGAATGGCCCAGCCAGAGCCCTGACTTAAACCCAATTGAGCATCTCTGGAGAGACCTAAAAATGGCTGTCCACTAACGTTTACCATCCAACCTGACAGAACTGGAGAGGATCTGCAAGGAGGAATGGCAGAGGATCCCTAAATCCAGGTATGAAAAACTTATTGCATCTTTCCCAAAAAGACATATGGCTGTATTAGATCAAAAGGGTGCTTCTACTAAATACTGAGCAAAGGGTCTGAATAATTAGGACCATGTGATATTTCAGTTTTTCTTTTTTAATAAATATGCAAAAATGTCAACAATTCTGTGTTTTTCTGTCAATATGTGTGTACATTAATGAGGAAAAAAATTAACTTAAATGATTTTAGCAAATGGCTGCAATATAACAAAGAGTGAAAAATTTAAGGGGGTCTGAATACTTTTCGTCCCCACTGTATATACAGTATCTCACAGAAGTGAGTACACCCCTCACATTTTTGTAAATATTTTATTCTATCTTTTCATGTGACAACACTGAAGAAATTACACTTTGCTACAATGTAAAGTAGTGAGTGTACAGCTTGTATAACAGTGTAAATTTGCTGTCCCCTCAAAATAACTCAACACACAGTCATTAATGTCTAAACCGCTGGTAACAAAAGTGAGTACACCCCTAAGTGAAAATGTCCAAAATTAGCCATTTTCCCTCCCCAGTGTCATGTGACTCGTTAGTGTTACAAGGTTTCAGGTGTGATTGGGGAGCAGGTGTGTTAAATTTGGTGTTATAGCTCTCACTCTCTCATACTGGTCACTGGAAGTTCAACATGGCACCTCATGGCAAAGAACTCTCTGAGGATCTGAAAAAAAGAATTGTTGCTCTTCATAAAGATGGCCTAGGCTATAAGAAGATCGCCAAGACCCTGAAACTGAGCTTCAGCACGATGGCCAAGACCATACAGCGGTTTAACAGGACAGGTTCCACTCAGAACAGGCCTCGCCATGGTCGACCAAAGAAGTTGAGTGCACATGCTCAGCGTCATATCCAGAGGTTGTCTTTGGGAAATAGATGTATGAGTGCTGCCAGCATTGCTACAGAGGTTGAAGGGGTGGGGGGTCAACCTGTCAGTGCTCTGACCATATGCCACACACTGCATCAAATTGGTCTGCATGGCTGTTGTCCCAGAAGGAAGCCTCTTCTAAAGATGATACACAAGAAAGTCCACAAACAGTTTGCTGAAGACAAGCAGACTAAGGACATGGATTATTGGAACTATGTCCTGTGGTCTGATGAGACCAAGATAAACTTATTTGGTTCAGATGGTGTCAAGTGTGTGTTGCTGGCAACCAGGTGAGGAGTACAAAGAGAAGTGTGTCTTGCCTACAGTCATGCATGGTGGTGGGAGTGTCATGGTCTGGGGCTGCATGAGTGCTACCGACTCCGGGGAGCTACAGTTCATTGAGGGAACCATGAATGCCAACATGTACTGTGACATACTGAAGCAGAGCATCATCCCCTCCCTTCAGAGACTGGGCCACAGGACAGTATTCCAACATGATAATGACCCCAAACACACCTCCAAGACGGCCACTGCCTTGCTAAAGAAGCTGAGGGTAAAGGTGATGGACTGGCCAAGCATGTCTCCAGACCTAAACCCTATTGAGCATCTGTGCGGTATCCTCAAAAGGAGGTTGGAGGTACGCAAGGTATCTAACATCCACCAGCTCCTTGATGTCGTCATGGAGGAGTGGAAGAGGACTCCGGTGGCAACCTGTGAAGCTTTGGTGAACTCCATGCCCAAGAGGATTAAGGCAGTGCTGGAAAATAATGATGGCCACACAAAATATTGACACTTTGGGCCCAATTTGGACACTTTCACTTAGGGGTGTACTCACTTTTGTTGCCAGCAGTTTAGACAATAATGGCTGTGTGTTGAGTTATTTTGAGGGGACAGCAAATTTACACTGTTATACAAGCTGTACACTCACTAAACATTGTAGCAAAGTGTCATTTCTTCAGTGTTGTCACATGAAAAGATAGAATAAAATATTTACAAAAATATGAGGGGTGTACTCACTTTTGTGAGATACTGTATAATATATTTTTATACATTTAGATGAGATTATTATATATTTTTACTTATAGTCATAGACCGCTTGTTGCGTCAAACTCCTAATGAGTGGACCCTAGTGGGATCCATGAAATGCGTACAGCTCCATAGATGCTATGATATATCCGCTCATTCACAGACCAATTGTGTATCCTATTATGATACCTCATGAATATCACCATATGTGTGTTGTTTCATCATATATGGATTTTCTGATGACTATTTTCCTGTAAATGTCTAAGATTTTTTTGCAAATCTTTTTAATGAATTTTTTTGTATACCATGAATTTATAATAAACCATTAATTGTATCCAAGTTGTGTCTAGTTAGTGACCTACCTCATTTAAAGTCCCATGACCATCTCCTGTTTTTACATGGACAAATAGGGATGGAGGTAGGTCTCAATGTATGTTCCAGATCATTCTTCTTTGTTCATGTAATAGTAGTACTATAGATTTAATAAGATATAGGTAGAAGGCAGTGGCGGCTTGTGCTCAAAATTTTTTTTTTTGGGGGGGGGGGGGGCGCACACAAAAGCAGCCACTGTGCCCCATCAAATGCAGCTACTTGTGCCCCATCAAATGCAGCCCATCAAATGCAGTTACTTGTGCCCCATCATATGCAGCCACTGTGACCCCCACCCGCTGTCTGCCCGGTGCTAACCCCATCTTGGTGATGGGTCAGGCAGCGGGTGACGGCGGCAAGCTGTGTGGGACAAGCAGTGGGTCCTCCGTGCTGTCCTCCATGCTTCCCTGCGTCTCTTCTTCTGTTCCGCTAGGCGTCCAATTGGATCGCCTCTGCCTTCAGCCCGGGTTTTAGACCCGCGATCTGTGCTCTGAGTCCACCTTTTTTGAAGCCTATTAGAGCCAGTGCTCAGTGATCAGGTGCTTAAAAAAAAAAACACCCCCACCTCTGTAATTCAGGTGTCCGGCATCCGAAAAGGGGTCGGACGCCTGAATGGGGGGTGGCAGCGGTGGCCATGGATAGATTCATGCAATACATGAATCTATTCATGGGCAGTTAAAAATACACATGACAACAGAAAATGTGGGTACTCGCTGACCATGACCAATGTAAATTGTTTATGCCAAAATAATGATGCTGCATTTCTTTTAAAGAAATGTTTTCTAAAAATCTGACCAGGAGAAATCATGGATTCCAAAAAGAAGGAAAAACAACACCAAATTAAAAAGAAAAGAAAAGGTTTAAAGAGAGAAGACTTTTTACAGGACTCATTTTTTTTTTTTTAGTGACAATTTTATCTGTGGTAAAATATATCACAAACTGTTCCAGTAATGCAGATTGAAGACTTCCACAACAAAGACATTACATTAATCAGAAACAAAAGAGATGTTTTGGACACTGATATCATTACAGCTGAAGATTTCAGAATGGAAAATCTCTACAAGGTTTCCACAATGTCAAGGACATTTGGTTAATATGGAATTGGGTACTGAAAGATGGTTTGGAACTAATATTAAGAACCATAACAGAAATAAGCATGGTATTGTTGAAGGTATTTTAGAAGGAGTTGGTACTATTGGAAGTATAACAAATAGTATGGATATTAATACTTTAAAGTCTGATCTTGAGACAGCTGGTTTAGTGGAAAGTAAAATTATTAAAGTACAAAGAAATTTATATCAAATATTAGAAGATATGGTAATTAAAACGGCCAATGTAATGGGTCCATCTATATTACATCTACAAAATATTACTCGATCTAATGACAAGTGAGCAACATTCTCATATAGCCAGAGCATGTTTAGAGATTCAGATGACATATTCCACTAATTTTAAAATAATTTCGCAAAGCATTTCAGAGTGGAATATCTCCTCTTGGTATTTTACAGAATTTACCCAGAGAATATGAATATGCAATAAATCATACAGATTTATGGGTAAGTAAATGGATAGGACGCAATCAGAATGTATGATAGTTATTTTATGATTCCTATAGAAGGGAAAGAACAAATATTGGTTTCAGTTACTGTCTTAGAATTACCTTTTAGTAATACACAATTATTATATTATAAATAACAGTATATAGATTTTATGTTTAATAGTGATCATTTTGAATTATAAAATTTAGATCTATGATCATGTTTACAATACCAGTCTAAAATGATTGGTTTACCTAATCAAGACAAAAGGTATATTTCATTCTTGCTACCATAACCATGCATTATGTTCAGCAAGAATAGAAAAAGTTAAAACTACCCCTGAGTTAATTATCTTGCAGATGAAAAAAGGTCTGTTTTGAAATCATGACAGACACAGAAAGGGTTAAAACTTTCTTCTGCCTCCAGGCATAGAGCACACCTGATGATATACTCACCCACGGACCAGCACTGACCCTGCTTGTGCCTCAGACAGCGATACAGACAAGGAGGGAGCTGTTTGAGACCGAGATCGCGGCGTTCGCGACGATCGCGGAGCTCCGGGCCGACTGTTCGGAAAGGCCGCGGCTCCGGCCTACTCACGGGGAACGGCGGCCATCTTGCTGCACCCAGAGGCCGTGCAGCAAGATGGCGTCCACTCGAAACCCGGGGAAAAGCAAGCCTCCACCTCCCACCCAGCCGGCGACAGACAGCAGCGAGGATTCGGATGGCCCTTCCGTCCTGCACTCGGACCTATCAGATGTGGCGTCCAGGTCTGAGACCCCTGCTGCCCCTCTTTCAGACACGGGTCCTAGAGATGTGGCCCCTCAAGCTTCAGGAGGAGCGAATAGATCCAAGACCTCGACCCTTCTGGCAGCCTTCAGAGCGGAGTTTGAGTCCTGGGCAATCAAAATGGAGACCTCACTCCACAAAGACCTCCAGGCCCTCCAACAGCAGGTCTCGACTAATAAGACCGCAGTGTCTGCCCTAACTGACATTCAATCTGATCATGCAGCCCGCATCACATCCCTTGAGCAGGCCTCCAGGGAGCACTTGCACCGTATACGACAACATCAATTGCGCATAGAAGACAGAGAAAATAGGAGCCGCAGAAATAATATACGGTTACAGGGCATACCAGAGGCCACAGCGGGTACAGACTTAAAACCTTCCGTCATTGCCATCCTCAACATAGTCCTGGGCAGAGAGGTTTCATCTCCCATTGAACTAGATCGGGTGCACAGAGTGGGGGGGCCGAGGAGAGAACAAAGTGACCGCCCACGCAATGTCCTCTGCAGGGTTCATTATTACACCCTTAAAGAAGAACTTATGCGCAAGGCATGGCGTTTGGGTCCCGTGGACTTTGATGGTTCTGCTATCAACTTATACCCAGACCTCTCTCGCAACACTCTCCACATGCGCCGAATGGTCCGCCCACTACTAGATCTGATACGCCAAGCCGGAGCAACTTATACGTGGGGACACCCCTTCAGTATTAAGGTGACCAGAGCTGAGCACAAATTTATCCTCTCCGACCCGGATCAACTCTCAGCCTTTTTCAGCTTTCTGGAACAAGACCCAATTGAGGTACCAAACTGGCTGGACCCACCGGATGACCGCATTAGAGTGCAAATACGGGACCCTCTCCCACAACGACGCAGGCAGCCGAGGTCCAGATCACATTCTATAGGCCCCAGAATACGTCGGCCTACCTCCCCAGAAGCTTAAGGTACCTTTAAGATGTTACATGAAGCCATTTCAACGTTCCCCACATGACTAGCACCCTCTCAGTGCGCTGCTCCTCTCTTGTCTCCTGATCAGGTTGAGGTTTGGAATCCCCACTACCCCTCTACAGAATTTTTGGAGGTTTTTTTGTTGTTTGTTTTTTGTTTTTCCCTTTTTACATTTTTCCTCCTTTGTTCCACCGGATTTCAGCAAGATATGTTACGCTAGGAGACAAGATGACCTGCTCCATACCCCAATGTCTCAGGATAGAGGGAGCAATACATAGGCAGGCCTTCTCCCTGCCCTTCGCTGGTGTATTGTACCTGGCTGGGGTTCGGGAGAGGCTAAAGGACTGCAAATTTCTGATGTTTGATTTGATTATGCTGTTATTGAGTTTCTAACATATTCTACCACAATGGCCTTATATTTAGGTATCTAGGGGAAATGTTCCACCTGGATACAGGTAGAGGGGCCGATAGATGGACTGGATGGGTCCACGGTCTCTTGCCATTATCCACATGGACACCTCTAGCTCTCCGTATATGGTTTCTCATACACTGCTTAGTCTCACCTTAAAATGTTATTACACATTGTTACTGACTTCAATATAATTACACAGAATTGTTTCCGGGGCCCCTGTTGGGGTCTATGGATAGCATATGTTGAAAATGTTCACTTCCCCCTTCCCAAGATGTTATTTTGCGGATTGATGTCTCCTCTGTGAGGGAGGGAGGGTGGGCATGTGCGGAGTCATTTGCCCACGCGGACCGCCACCCTCCTTCACAGACGATCTAATGTGTGTTCTGCTGTTTAAATGTTTGTTACACTGATGTGCCTCAAGTAAGCTACATATGCCTGTCATGCTACTGGGCTCACGGCTCAGACTCTCCACTTCGACCTCCCACCCTCAATAGGCCGGACACGGATAGTGCCTTTATACGTGATTTTTCACGTGGTGTCCCGTTTTCGTGGACCCCTTAGATTTGTTAGGCTCCTTATTTAGGTGTCCCCCCTACCTAGTTCTGTCCTGGTATATTTTTGTTCCTTATAATCCCCCCCCATCCCTCTTCCTCCCTCTGTTGTCTCTAAGCTGACTCTCTTCTTCTCATTCCACTATGGCCCACACAGTACTATCCCATCCTCACCTGAAATTTTGCTCCTACAATGTAAATGGCCTCAATATAGCATCCAAGAGAGGGCAAATCCTCTACCAAATGCATAAACAACAGTACTGTTACAGGAAACTCATTTCCACACAAACTCCACCCCTTCCTGCTCCAACAGGTACTTTAACAGATGGTTTCACAGTACAAACCCATCTCAGAAAACCAAAGGCGTTTCTGTTGCCTTCCACAAAACGCTTCCGATTGACCTGATAGACCAGATCTCGGACCCCCAGGGAAGGTATGTGTTCGTAAAGTTCTCCTTATGGGGCACGAAATTCACTATTGCCAACCTCTACCTACCAAATACTAATCAAATATCGGCTGCTCTGCGGTACATGAGGATCTTGTCGGAATTTGCAGAGGGTAAAATAATCATAGGCGGGGATTTTAACGCCCCCCTGGATCCACTCTTAGACTCATCAACATCTCGCTCATCCATCTCCTTTACTAAGTTAAGGGCATTTAAATGGGCTATATACGATTTACGTCTAATCGACATTTGGCGGGTTCTGTTCCCCAAAAATCGCAACTATACCCACTTCTCACAGGTCCATCACTCCTATAGTCGTATAGATGATTTTCTTCTTGACCACAGCTGTTTGGATTAGTCACCTGAATGTGAGATAGACTCAATGGTCTGGTCCGACCACTCGCCTATATATCTGACACTAACGATTCCCTCCACACCGGTGAGGGAGTGGACGTGGAGGCTGAATAACTCCATTCTCACAAACTCTGACTGTTCCCAAAAGGTCTCAGAAACCATTTCTAATTTTTTAATAGATCATGCATCAGACACTACCTCGCTACCCATACAATGGGAGGCACTTAAAGCTGTCCTGCGAGGAATCTTTATTCAGATGGGGACCCGCTTGAAAAAGGTTCGCTCAGCCACAATAACCTCAGCAATGCAAAAGCTTCGAGACCTTGAGACCCAACATAAACGAGCTCCAACGGTGGGGACCCTTACAGAGGTCTCAACGGCTCGATCCCAACTCAAGGACTTATATGAGGCTTCAGCTCGCACCTATGCGGACAGACTTGCATTACATCAGTACCGATTCCAAGATAAATGCGGTAGACCGTTAGCTCGCACCCTTCACCCAAACACGTCTTCCACATTTATACCCCAGATTCGGGCCCCCTCTGGAGAAATGCTCAGTGAGCCTTCCAAGATATCACAAACTTTCCGAGATTTCTAGCAAACACTATACAATCTTTCACCCGGCGTCTCTTCTAGCCCCACCCTTACACCTGACACCGATAGACAGTCTTATATTGAGGAGACAGAGCTCCCTACATTGGACGGCGATACTGTAGAAGAACTAGAACAGGTAATTACAGCGGATGAGGTCTTGGGGGCGATAGCGGCCACCCCATCTGGTAAAAGCCCGGGGCCCGACGGCTTCACCCCTAAATTTTACAAGACATTTGCTCCCCTATTGACCCCCTTCTTGGCTAGTGTATTCAACTTCATATCGGAAGGCTTGGCGTTTCCTCCACAAACGCTTGAAGCCCACATTATCATTATCCCAAAACCAGATAAGGACCCTACTTTGTGCGCTAATTATAGGCCCATATCGTTAATTGGAGTGGACTTGAAAATATACGCCAAAATTTTAGCCACTAGATTGAAGCCGCTTCTCCCCTGTCTCATACACCTGGACCAGGTTGGCTTTGTAAGTGGTCGCGAGGCAAGAGATAACACCCTGAAAACTCTGCTTCTTACCGACTATGCACGCACCCATGATGTCCCTCTATGTCTTTTGACGGTCGATGCGGAAAAGGCATTTGACCGGGTCGACTGGCAATTCCTCCAGATATCTTTGAAACAGATAGGTCTGGGCCCCAAAATGCTATCCCGAATTATGTCCCTTTACTCCTCTCCTTCTGCTAGAATATGGGTGAACGGCTCATTATCACCTTCAGTTTCCATCCATAACGGGACACGACAAGGCTGTCCTTTATCTCCCCTTCTTTATGTCCTTGTTATGGAACACCTGGCAATTGCCTTGCGCAATAACCCTAACATCTCGGGTGTATCGATAGGCCCTATTCATTCCAAACTGGCTCTCTTTGCGGATGACCTACTAATGTTTGTAACCCAACCCCATCTATCTTTAACACATATTATGCAGGAATTCACGAGGTTTGGGAAGCTGAGCAATTTCAAAGTGAATCATACTAAGTCAGAAATACTGAACATTTCTTTATCACAGGAGGCCCTCCGCCAAGTCTCCATTAAGTTTCCCTTTAAAACAGGCTCCACTTCCATCCGTTACCTCGGAATCCAAATACCCACAGAAAGGTCCCAATTGTTCTCTCTGAACTATGCTCCCCTTCTGCTTAGAACCAAGACTGATCTATCAAACTACATGAAAAAACGCCTATCGTGGCTAGGCAGGGTGAATGCTCTAAAAATGGACGTCCTCCCTCGGTTTCTTTATTTGTTCCAGACAATTCCCATTTCAATACCCTCCTGGTTCTTTAAGAAACTCCGCCAACTGTTCTCCTCCTTTATCTGGGGGGGGCTCGTCCTCGGATACGCTATGAGACGCTATCGCTCCCCAAGATTCGTGGTGGAGCTGGAGCTCCGGATGCCTCTATATACTATAGAGCAGCAGTACTAACACGTATAGTTAACTGGTTCCATCATTACCCCACCAAATTATGGGTACAAATAGAGAGCCATCTCAATTCAATAGATCTCCGCGCACTACCGTGGACGCCTACTGAATTCCTAAAAGGGGGATCACCCCTGAGCGACCTCACCCGACAAACTATACAAATTTGGACCCGAATGAATTCCTCCAAGACCCTATCTCCTCTGAAAGGACCCATGACTCCACTATTTGGAGCTCTGGCTTTTCCACCGGCCCTACAAGTAGAGAGTTTTGGCCCGTGGTGCAAGAAGGACCACAGATGACTTGCCCAAGTCCTGCGTTCAGATCCTTCTCTGATTCAAGACGCTCCCTCCGGCCCACTTTCCCATACTTCGACGCACTGGCTGCAGAGGCAACAGGTGCTATCTTTTATTCGAACCTTCCCATCCTTACCTGATGTACTTACTGACACAACAGACTTGGAGAACATGCTGCTCCAGATTGACCCTCCTACGCATGTGGTCTCTCAACTATACTCTCTCATACATATGGTCTATAATCCTGACCTCCCCCCATACACACAGGCCTGGAGGGAAGATTTGGGTCACTCCATCTCACCTGTAGATTGGCAAAAGTGTTTTATTCTGACTCATAAAATATCCTTAGCCTCCAAATTGCAAGAAAAGGGATTCAAATTACAGACCCGTTGGTATAGATACCCCTCGACATTACGATGGATAGACCCGGCACTCCCGGATACCTGCTGGCGTTGTTTGTCATCAAAGGAAACCTTACTCCACATTTGGTGGGAGTGCCCCCCTGTGCGGAGGTTCTGGCAAAAGATCCTCGATCTGTACTGCAGACTCATGGTGACCTCGGTTGCATCCTCTCCTGAGGTAGCCCTGCTATCTATGCTCCCTGGCCCGCTTAAATCGGTCAAAAAAGACGTTCTGCGTCACTTTTTGGCGGCAGCTAGAACGGTTCTGCCCAGACATTGGAAGTCGACAAGCATGCCTTCCCTGGGGGATTGGGCAATTGAAGTGGACCAAATTAATAGATTGGAACGAATGTTGTCGTAAGGAGGAACAATTTTCCAAGACCTGGACCTCGTGGTCTATCTTCCGCTATTCCGCTGAATTTATTCCATGGGCGACAGAGGACTCCACTAATGCAACTGTGTGACCAGGGTGGAATGTCTTTCTCTTAATATATGTATTCCTTACTCCCTTGTCCCCTCTATTCCTACTCCTCTTTTTCTCTTTCTCCCCTTATATGTTACAGCGCTATACGATCACCTAAATCATTCTCTCTAATCTCATCAGACAAATAATGTGACACACACTGAGCTTCCCCATCAGAGAAAATACATTTAACACAGCAACAATAGCCCTAGCTTGTTTGCAATAGGTGGACGCCACTCGTTGAGTGGATAGTGGTGCTCACCTGCACTTTAATCAGCTTAGATGGTATAGCTACGCAGGCTTAAATATCAAACCAAATCAATAAAAGCTCACAAATTGCTTAAAACATAAGATGATATGTTACCAGTATCGCAATGATGTCTATTTCTATTTTTATGTGTTTTTGTATGACATAACTGTATATTGTACATTTTTCCTTTCTCAATAAAATAAGATTGAATTAAAAACTTTCTTCTCCTCTTGTACGCATACAGAAAACTTGATTCAAGGCTTGTATTGTATAGAAGTAGACATTATAGCAATAAGTATTAATGGGTTGAGAATGAATTAAACAAGCATGCTTATTAAGGAAAATTGTTATCCATGCTTACCGTAATTTTCCTTTCTTGGATCCTCCCCATGTCAGCCTACTATGGGTCAGCTCCGCCCCCTCTGACCCCTCCAGGACCACCTCTTTCTTAGCCCATAAAGGACGGCTCTCTGCCCACACCAGTGTTCAAAAAAACCCCACTTGCAACGGATAAACTGGGTGCGAATCCTCCGGCTGACATGGGGAGGATCCAGGAAAGGAAAATTACGGTAAGTACGGATAACAATTTTCCTTAATCCTGGACCTCCCCATGTCAGCCTTCTGATGGGATGTACCAAGCAATATTAAGAAGGGAGGGAAGATAAAAAATAAGCCAAACCCTCAATGCAATGCTACTCAAACTTTTAGTGGGCAACAGCCGCCATAATAACCGTAGAGCCACATATTTCCTCAGGCGGACAAGCCATATTAAGCCTGTAATGCCTAATAAAAGATGTTGGGCGCGCTCCAGCTTGCTGCTCTGCAAACTACCTCAGGGGCGAGCTTCGCGTATGCTGCCCAGGATGCTGCCATACCCCTCGTCGAATGTGCTTTGATTTCTGAAGGAGGAGGAAGGCCCAGCATTTTGTATGGAATATGTATGGTCTTGACAAACCAGGAAGACACAACTCTGGATGTTGCTGGCATACCCTTTTTTAGGCCCCATTGGGAAAACCTACAGCTGATCTTGTTTTCAAAAGCTTTTAGTCCATTTCAGGTAGGTTGGAACCGCAGAGACCAGGTCTAACCTACTCCACTAATCATCAGCTGTATCCACCGGAAAGGCTGGGAGAATGACCTCCCAGTTCATAAGAAATTATGTGGCCACCTTAGTTAGAACACTCGGTATCTGCCTAAGGACTATCTTGTCTGGGAGCACCAAACAATATGGTCCTTTAGATGAGAAGGCGCACAACTCTGAGACTTTTCTGGCCGAGGCAACAGCTAGTAAAAGACAAAAACAAAAAACTGTTAAAAGAAATAATGAACAAGAGAAAGCTTGATCAAAACGGAGGAACCAGCAATGTTCCCAAGACTAATGTTAAGTCCTCTTTTGGAAAAAAACGATTTCAATGGAGGTCTGATTTCTATGGCTGCACCTAAAAAATCAGATCACCAATGGATGTAGAGCATATCTTGTACACGACGTAGCTGACAAGTTGGGGATTTGACCCTTTAACCCTTAGAGACCACTCTGCAGAAACTCCAAAATGTCAGATACTGAAGGAGATCCAAGGTCCCAACCCCTTTCTGTAGTATTCCAGATCCAGTGACAGGTTACATTCGTGGACCTCTTACGAGCCTGCAATAATGTCTCCACTACAGCGCCCGAGAGACCCAAGCCAGTTAAAGCCTCCCTCTCACTTCCAAGTCATTAACTTCATCCTCCTGCGGTTCGGGTGTCAGGGCCCACTCTGCAGAAGGAGATTTTGACAAGGAGGCAGTGTGATTGGTTAGCCCAATTTTTTCCTCCAAGCCAGAGGGAACCACGTCTCCCTGAGCCAGTAAGATAGGACTACTATTGCTGTGACCCTTTCACACTGAATCTTCAGCAGGATTTTGAGAACCAATGGAAGCGGCGGAAACACAAGTTCCAAGACCTGGACAGAGCACCCTGACCCAACACCTGCGGATGCCAGGTCCGGGAGAAGAAGCAAGGCAGTTGACAATTCTCCTCCAATGCCATAAGATCTATCGAAGGCGTCCCCCAGACCCTGAAGATCTTGCGTAGGTACTTCGTTGTGATCCCCAAAGCCTCGACTCAAGCGATCTGCTAAAACATTTCCAGGCCCTGGGAGATAAGATGCTGTAAGAGAGCCAAGATTCTTCTCTGCCCATAGGAAGATTGACATGCCACCTGAAGGAGACGGCGACTTCTTGTGCCCCCTTGATGAGACACATAAGCCACCGTAGTTTTGTTGTCCAAAAGGATCCTGACAGCTCGACCTCGCAACATAGGTTAGAACGCTAAGAAAGCGCGTCTGACAGTATCCAATCCCTGGAAATTTGAACTCTTCACCCTGCAAAGGTTCCATTGGCCTTGAACCTGCTTTCCAAGGCAGTGTGCCCCGCAGCCTGCCAGACTGGCATTGGTCGTCACCACTATTGGTTCTGAGGCCTTCAACGGAACTCCGCGGGAAAGATTGCGAGCTACTGACCACCAAACCAGGGGCCAGATTATTGGAATTGGCAGATAGATTTTCTGGAACAAGGAGTGACGATCCCACTGAACAAGAAAGTTGCCTCCTTCTGCGCCACCTGACCCACGGGACTACTGGAACTGTGGCTGATAGAACTCCCAGATACTGCATGCATTCCTTCACCATCATAGAAGGCCTGGCCATCACTGCTTTTGTCTGAGACTGGATCTCCTGGACCTTCCTCTGAGTAAGAGAAACACGCCCCCGATCCGTGTCAAATTGTACTCCTAAATACTCCAACATTTGGGTCGGATGCATCTGGCTCTTCCGAAAGTTGATCAACCAACCGCAATGAGCTAGTGTTTTGCAGGTGAAATTCACATGAACTAGAAGGAGCTCATTTGACGGACCCAGAAGTAGCATGTCGTCTAGATAATGGAATGTTTGCACTCCCTTGACCCTGAGAGTTGCAACGACAGCAGACAGTAGCGTTGAAAACGTTCTTGGAGTCGTGCAGAGACTGAATGGGAGACATTAAAATTGAAAAGGAGAGCCTTCTACGGAAAACCTGAGAAAGCAATGGTGAGATGAGTCTATGAAAACATGAAGATACGCATTTGCCAGATCGATGGAAACCATCCAGTCTCCTGACTTCACAACCAAAATGATCGTTTCCAATGACTACATTTTGAATGGTGGAACCTTCATGTAAGAATTCAGGACTTTGAGGTCAAAAACTGGTTTGAAACCCCCTGAAGCCTCTGGGACCAAAAATAGAGGGGAACATACTCTTTGACCCAATTTGTGCCTTGGAACCAGAAGGATGGCCCTTGCTGCCAACAGCTCCCCTATATATCCTTGCAAACATTGCCTCCTTTCCAAATACGTAGGAAGTCCAGTTTCTACGAACAAGGTCCGAGGGGGCCTTGTTCTGAACTCGAGACGATAACGTGATCCAATGGCGGCTACAATCCAGGCATCCTGTGGCATTCTTCCTGCCACTTCATCGCATCCTTAACAGCCTCCACCAAGGGGGGAACCAGTGCAAGAATCAAACATATGCGATTCCAAGACCATCTCAGCCTCAGATGGATCCGAATCGCTATCAACTTCAGAGTTAAAACGCACTGAAAACACATGATCTGAATCTGCAGATGCTGAAGATACAGCAGGATGAGCAGGATTCCTTGAAACACTCTTTAACCCTTCCTTGACTGCCTGCTTAATGTAGGATTTAACCTGGCGTGCTTTCGCAGCATTGTCCTGAGCTGCCTCCTTGAAGCAAGATGCACATACCCGCTTTCCTCTGAGGACCTCAGTTGAGCAGGCCCAACAGGTTCTTTCTTCTGCCTGGGCTGGCGATGAAGACCTACCCGAAGAAGAGGATCTTCTAATATGTCTGCGCCGGATTTGCTCTTTCTAGAGGCTTTCTGATGTCTTGACCTCTCTTGGCTCGTGTCTGAGCGACAAAAGTGAGGTAAGGGCGAGTGAGATCTGGAATGCTGTGACAACGGGCGTCTATCCAGCTGCATGCGACTCTGCAATTTGTCATGTCTAGTCCCTTTTTTACTCCTTTGAGGCTGGAATGCTGATTTGGAACCTCTTTGCGGGCGTTTATCCCTCACTGGGCCTCTCTCTCTGTAAAACACAGAGGATGTGCTCTCTTTTTAAAAATAAATAAAAACCTTTAAAAAATAAATAAATAAATACAATCAAAATAAACTTCTCCATCCGAATCTTCAGTGCTAAGGCAGCTAGGCAGGCAGGCAAAATTCCAGACCTATAAGGCAGAGGATAATAAAAAACACTCTGACAGACAAGTAACACAGCAGAAAGTAATGAGAGACCTGGAAGGAGGCTTACCAGAGCATAGCAGCAGATTGATCAGCTGGAGATTAGCCTCGAGAACAGAGCCTGCTGCAAATCAGCAGTGAGCATGCTGGTGTTTGCTCTGCAACCCAAAGAGGAAGCTGCCTCTGACCTCACCTGGTCAACTCTGAGCTTCCTGAAAGGAATACATGTGGAGGCGGTGAACTAGCGAGCCAAACCACTGCCTGAACACACAAAAACATGGAAGGAGAGAGTGCCAGCACCTGCCTAACGAAGGTATATACAGTAATTTATACTGCCAGTGACCTTTGCCAGTAATACATAGTCATTTATACTGCACCTTATTATCCCAGCACCACGGGAACCCACCTCTTCAGGAGATTTACAGCCTATATGGGAGGGTCTTCTGAACCGGGAGAGGCTGAACCCGAACAGGATGGATGGTGGATGGAGAAAAAAATAAAGTAAAAATAATAAAAATAAACTTTAAAAGTTGTCCGGAGCAAGGACGAAAAAAGAACACTGGTGTGGGCAGACAGACGCCCTTTATGGGCTAAGAAAGAGGTGGTCCTGGAGGGGTCAGAGGGGGCGGAGCTGACCCATAGTAGGCGGACATGGGGAGGTTCAGGAAAAAAAATACAGTACAAGATTGGGTAAATGTAATTCAAAAAGACAAAGGTTTATTAATCGCTTCATAAAATGAACTCCAGAATGTAGAAATATTGTTTAAACATGAACAAGGAAATTTGCAGGAAATAGAACATGAGTGGTCTGAATTTTCAGGTCATTCATGGTGGTCAAAATTCAGACAAACTGTATTAATGTGGGGAAAAACTTAAATTACTTCTGCAGCTGGAAATAATTTATTACATACTATAGTTATTATATTTATCATTATTATTTTATGCATTATATTTCAGTTATGCTTAATGTTTAAAATGAAAAGATTATATAAGAAAATTAGAAATGAAATAAGAAAAGGAGATGATCTGTTGCAAAATATGCTTAAAAGAAAAATGGTTTATGGTTTTGCTGACTCGGCTACAGATAAAACATTTGGAATTATTAGATCGAAGCCTGAGTCAATTTGATAGGGATGGAATGTATGAATGATATAAAATTATAAAATATTATAATTCATACTTCAGAGGGGAATGTTATATTTTTAATATCTAAATTTTAATTCGGTCTTTAATAGTTATGAAATTAGCCTGGGCCAAAGTCATCCCTCTTATTAGATGTGTGTGTAGCGCTGGTAGATTTTCATCTACCGCTTATAGGTACATTTAGTGGGTTATCTGTTTTGTACATAGTCAGATTTAGCCTCTGTTCCAGTTTGGCTGTGTTGCATGTAGTTTCACACTGTGCCTGTGGGTGTCGTTGTCGCCATGTGTCGGTGTTGGAAAGGCAACGCGCTGAAGCGTATGGGTGCACCTCGGTGGAGGTGGTCCTCCGAGTTGCATTCTGGGAGAGGGTATTTATGGGACAGACGCCATGTTTTAGGGTTCTTTTTCGTTCCACCTGCTGGCCCTCCTGGCCGACAGGTAAGTGTTAGGAGTACTACCGCGTGGTCCTCCGACCGGGAGGACCACGTTGCCACAGCGTTTGGGTGGGCCCAGAAGTCTGTCTGGGGCCTACCACAGCGGCAAGGGAATGGTCCTGTGCTGCCTGTCCTACGGGAAGAAGCTGGACAACTGAGAAGATCCCAGGTGAGGACCCGTCATGGAAGGATCATACAGAGTGCTGGTCTGGAGAGGGGCCTGGTGACTCAGTTGGAGGACGCATCCTAAAGTTAACCTACCGCATAGTACTGCCGGGTCGGCTTAAAGGTTCTAGTGCTGTTTGCTGTCCATCGTAAACCATCTACATCCTGTGGCAGAGGATCGTACGGGTTTCTATTCCATTCAAGTCTGTGGCAGAGACTTTTGTTCGTGCTGCGTGCCGGTTGCTAGGTTAGTGAGAGAAACCTATCCGGGCAGGCAAAGATTCAACTCTAAAAGGAGAGTACATTCATCTACAAGATTCCAATTCATAATACTACATCAAGAAAAGGTATTTGAACTTCCCTGCAACTCTTCTTCTTCCCTTCTTCTTCTTCTACCTCTGTGCTGCTACTTCCTTCAGTTACTCTTTATTAAAGCATTGGAAAAGATACTCAAGTGTCTGGTGTCTACACTGTCTGGGATTAAACTCAACGGGACCCTAGACCCAGGTCTGGTGAAATTGAGGTAACAAAGGTGACGGTAACAGCCCGCTTTAAACCAGCAGCTCCACCGTGAGTTATTGCTACATGTGTATGAATGGTTTTGAGATAAGAAATAATAGATGTGAACTATATCCTATGTAATGTATACCTTGTTATGGATTCATTTGATGAATTGATTGCATGCATTTTTCCTCTAATTCATTCTGTTGAACATTACAATCTGCCCCTCACCCCAGTCACCCTTCCTCACTTCCCGTTTGATGTTAATTAAGCTAGCCAGAGAAGAAACTTCATGTTACAGCTCATCCCCCTACGATTGCTAAGTAGGAAGGGAGGTCATATAGGAGTGGTTAATCTAGGTATGAATATTTAAACAAAGCAAAGGCCTTACTTAAAGCGGGGGTCCACCTATCGTTTTTTTTTTTTTTTTTTTTTGAGTTCATTCACAAACTTTTCTTCTCAGCATTACATACTCACATATTGTGTGTAATATGTCCGCCTGTGTCAGATTTCGTTGGAAAGAATAACTTATATTATTCACTACAGGCGGTTTCCATCTTCAATGTGGGCATTTGAAGCCCACAAGCATTTATTTCCTGGATGTGGTGAATGCTGTGCTCCCAGCATTCACCTCTCGTTCCCGCACATGCTCAGTGGCATCCTGGGAAGCCTGAGACTAGCTCCCAGGAGTCTGGGAGAGGCTAGAAACCCGCCTACTCCCACGGGAGGAGAACTAGAAAGTGCAAAGAAGAATAGAAAAATAAAAGGTAATTACGGCGATTTAAATTTTTTTAAACGGCATGTCAGCATCTAGGCAAGGAAGAGAATACATACAGATATTGTTCAAAATTTGGGTGGAACCCCGCTTTAAGTTAAGACATGTGGCTAGTTGCAGCTATTATCCTTACAGGCATTCACCCCAACACAGACACATACCCTGTACACGTAAAGTACAGCAGCCATCTTTACTAGACAAAGAATGCAGAGCGCACACTCTAGTTCTCACATTCTAAGAAGCAAACATCTTTTATTTTATCCCTTTTTACTTTATTTTTTAATTTTTTGTACTTTATTTTAAGCTACATTTTTTTATATTTGAATCTGCAATTTTTTGTAACTTTTGTAATCTTTCGTGTGATAAAAAAAAAAAAATCACACTTATTTTGTCTTAGCTGGTTCTTGCAAAGGATTTATTCTTACAATCGCCCAAAGACATTAGGGGATATTATTGGAGTCTTTTCACATTAGGACTTTCTACAGTGTATATATATCAGTCCCCAATTAATCAAGTGCATCCATAAATTATCAAATCTTATACAAAAAAAAAAATCAAAATGTCCAAATAAATGTATCAACATAAAAATGATTGAGTGTCTGTTTCCAAAAATTCCACTCTATAAAGTGCTCAGTGCTCTGAGTGTATAAAGTTCCTTCAGTGCTACAAATCCACCACCGTGAAACGCCACCACTCTGGAGAACTCACAAGATGGCCATGACTTCTCATTTAAGAGAAAGATCTCAATGCGTTTTTCCACAAGGGGTTAAAAATCCTGAGCTTTACTCTCTCACTCCATGTTCACCATTGCCATAAAATTAGAGGAGAAAGAGCTCCAATAGTGTAAAACTTTATATTAGTTTCAATATGTGATATGCATTATTTCATGTGCTTACATATCAATGTGCATTCCACCCTGCACTTGGGTTTACACAAATATTGTTATTGCCGGCCGGCTCCACTCTGTGACAGTGTGAGAGCGGTCCGTGTGTAGTCTTTCACAACTTCCAGCTGTCACCTCACAGACAGATTAGCTTGCTTCCTGTATGTCCGGAGAATGCCATCACGATGAAACCTACGTTCAGGCATACAGGAAGCAAGCTTATCGGCTGATTTACTAAAGGAAGTGAGAACTTTCGTGCAATAAACTGTGTAAATATTCACTCCAGATGAGTTTGTAGTGGCAAAGTCAGCCAGAAGTGGGTGCAGGTACCTGTCAAAACCAGGTACCCGCTCCCCGCTAAAAGGTGCCAAATGTGGCAGCGGAGGGGGGGGGGCAGGAGGCAAATAAGGGGAGCTTCCCCTTTTGGGTCAAACTCTGCTTTAAATTATCCAGTCATGTGACAAGCAAATTCCTGCATATTTATTTTATCTGCATACTGTATCTTGGAGCATTCAAAGTAAATGCAACTGCATTTTTAAGTGAAGATTCTCTTTTAGTAAATCAGCTCAATTACCCCAGAATTCTGGGATATTTGGGTTGACTTAACAAAGGAGTTAAGTTTAAAGCCGACCCAGTACTTTAAGTTACTACAAACCAATTCTCTTTTTAAAATTAATGTCAATTTGTAGAGTCTACTCACAGCTCTGAGAGTACATACGGTTCAAGAACAACCATGGCAGGACTGGGGGGTCGTGCTTTGCCCATTGTCATGATCTGCTCAAAGGTGATATCAGTCTGTGTTCCACTATCCACATATTGAAGGTCATTGGAGGAGGCTGCCAGGACTCCCTTCATACGTGGACTGCGTCTTAGAACTTGGATCAGGAGAGGGTCTTTAGAGGTGCGTAGTGTCTCAAGTGTCTGCTCCTGCGAAAGTCGTGATAGATCTTTACCATTGACCTGTGAAACAGCAAAAATTGTATAATCCGGTCAGCGTTAAATACAGAATTTAATACTTATATTTGCAATTCTAAGGTATAATAATTGTTTCAAGAAGTTTCCAGTGCAGTAAATGTTGAGTAATGCTGTGATTAGCACTTGCCGCCATGCCCCTGATCTAGAGACCTTCAGTTGCAAAGTTTGGATCAGAACATGCTTCTGCAGTCCGCGTTGGGCCAGAGTAAGTTGTTGGCTATGTACAAATCTAGCTTACTTGCTCAAGATATCTGAAGCAAGGGACAGAGATAAGTCTAAAACACATCATTAACTTGGCTATACATTAATTCATTCACATATTTTGTGACCTTGGAGGTCTTCTTAAAAAAAAAAAAAAAAAAAAATAGAAAGGGCCCTATGAGGCAGTTAAATGTAGAAAAAACATCTGCATGTAACAGAAAGTCCATTAACCACTTGCCACCCACGCTACAGCTGAAAGATGGCTACAGCGTAGGCTTACATTACCAGGTGTGTGTACATGGACATCCTCCTGTTCTTGCGCCTCCTGCTCGCCCCCTGGGGCTGATCACGGAAATTAACAGATGACGTTATCGTTTTTTTTTTCTTCACGCTGTCAACGTGAAGGAAAAAAAACCTGTGGCTTCTGTTAGAGAGATTAGAGGGATATCAGTCCCCTTAGCGCCCACATGTGCTGCTAATTAGTGCCACCTATCAGTGCCACCTCTCCATGCCGCCTATTAGTGCCCATCAGTGCAGCTGATCAGTGCCCATTAGTGCAGCACCATCAGCACCCATCAGTGAAGGAGAAAAATTACCTGTTTGCAAAATGTTATAACAAAATATGAAAAATGTTTTGCTAGTTTTTTCAAAATGTTCGGACTTGTTTTGATTGTTTAGCAAGAAATAAAAAATCCAGTGGTGATTTTAATACTACCAAAAAAAAGCTCTATTTGTGTGAAAAAAAAGGATTAAAATTTCATATGGGTACAGTGTTGCATGACTGAGCAATTGTCATTGAAAGTACGACAGCGCTGAAAGCTGAAAATTGGCCTGGCCAGTTAGGGGGTATAAGTGCCCAGTAAGCAAGTGGTTAATCAATGTACTAGTATGCAATTATTAACAACACCATGATTTATTAGTGGCATACAGTATCTCACAAAAGTGAGTACACCCCTCACATTTTTGTAAATATTTTATTCTATCTTTTCATGTGACAACACTGAAGAAATGACACTTTGCTACAATGTAAAGTAGTGAGTGTACAGCTTGTATAACAGTATAAATTTGCTGTCTCCTCAAAATATCTCAATACACAGCCATTAATGTCTAAACCGCTGGCAACAAAAGCGAGTACACCCCTAAGTGAAAATGTCTAAATTGGGCTCAAAGTGTCAATATTTTGTGTGGCCACCATTATTTTCCAGCACTGCCTTAACCCTCTTGGGCATGGAGTTCACCAGAGCTTCACTGGAGTCCTCTTCCACTCCTCCATGACTACATCATGGAGCTGGTGGATGTTAGGGACCTTGCGCTCCTCCACCTTCCGTTTGAGGATGCCCCACAGATGCTCAATTGTGTTTAGGTCTAGAGACATGCTTGGCCAGTCCATCACCTTTACTCTCAGCTTCTTTAGCAAGGCAGTGGTCATATTGGAGGTGTGTTTGGGGTCATTATCATGTTGGAATACTGCCCTGCGACCCAGTCTCTGAAGGGAGGGGATAATGCTCTGCTTCAGTATGTCACAGTACATGTTTGCATTCATGGTTCCCTCAATGAACTGTAGCTCCCCAGTGTTGGCAGCACTCATGCAGCCCCAGACCATGACACTCCCACCATAATGCTTGACTGTAGCAAGACACACTTGTCTTTGTACTCACCTGGTTGCTGCCACACACGCTTGACACCATCTGAAAAACATAAGTTTATCTTGGTCTCATCAGACCACAGGACATGGTTCCAGTAATCCATGTCCTTAGTCTGCTTATCTTCAGCAAACTGTTTGCAGGCTTTCTTGTGCATCATCTTAAGAAGAGGCTTCCTTCTGGGATGACAGCCATGCAGGTCAGTTTGATGCAGTGTGCGACATATGGTCTGAGCACTGACAGGCTGACCCCCCACCCCTTTAACCTCTGCAGCAATGCTGGCAGCACTCATACATCTATTTCCCAAAGACAACCTCTGGATATGATGCGAGTCCTGTTCTGAGTGGAATCCGTCCTGTTAAACCAGTGTATGGTCTTGGCCACAGTGCTGCAGCTCAGTTTCAGGGTCTTGGCAATCTTCTTATAGCCTAGGCCATCTTTATGTAGAGCAACCATTCTTTTTTTCAGATCCTCAGAGAGTTCTTTGCCATGAGCTGCCATGTTGAACTTCCATTAACCATTATGAGTGAGAGCGATAACACCAAATGTAACACACCTGCTCCGCATTCACACCTGAGACCCTGTAACACTAACGAGTCACATGACACCGGGGAGGGAAAATGGGTAATTGGGCCCAATTTGGAAATGTTTCCTTAGGGGTGTACTCACTTTTGTTGCCAGCGGTTTAGATATTAATGGCTGCGTGTTGAGTTATTTTGAGGGGACAGCAAATTTATACTGTTATACAAGCTATACACTCACTACTTTACATTGTAGCAAAGTGTCATTTCTTCAGTGTTGTCACATGAAAAGATAGAATAAAATATTTACAAAAAATGTGAGGGGTGTACTAAAAAAAGCTGTTCAAGTAGTTGTTATGGCAATTGCTATATGATGCTTTTGTCTGAAGAGTGAGACATTTTTTCTGTGGAAGCAACTTTTTCTGTATATGGCAAAAGCCTGAATCCTTCACAACTTTGAAACCTCAGCTGGTGGGCAAGGGATACAGGTGAATCCTCGTGACATATAAGCAATCACTTGCATCCCTAAAGCAAGCATTAATAAAGGTTAGCAACCTCTGTGAAAGTGGGGTGTGGGGTGTCAAGTGGGGTGTGGGGTGTCAAGATTTTTTGGTGTAAAGGCTGAAGACACTAAAGCTGGATACACACACTATACAATTATCTTTAGATTTTTTCCTTTAGATTTACCAAATCCATATAATATGATGTCAAACCTAAACACTTTCAATTTGTAAGCAATCAGGCAGGCCCTTGCACTACATAGTTGAAGGTAAATCTAAAGGAAATCAAACAACAAACATTGTATAGTGTGTATCCAGCTTAAGGCTCATTTGCTAAAGGTTTTAAGAAAGTTCTCACAATACATTGGGTGAATATTCACTTCAATTATTCAATCATGTACAAATAAGACAAGAAAACAGGGATTTTGATGATTCCCAAATCTTCAGACAGTTGGTGAATTAAACCTGAGATCTGAATTGCTGTCATAGTTAAGGCTAGGAACGAGCTTGGAGTTTGAGCTAACAGAGAGCTTGGGCCAAGTTCTAGGTGTTTGAGGTTTACATACTAGCAGTGGCAGCTGGTGCTCAAAATTGGGGGGGGGGCACAAACAAGCTGAAAAATTAAATGGTTAGTAATGCAGGACTGTAAATGGCCATTTATCAGGTGATTATGTATCATTACTGCTAGGTAAAACTGGGACAATCATATGCAGCCTCACTGTGCCAATCAATTTCAGCCTCACTGTGCCCATCAATTGCAGCTTCACTGTGCCCGTCACAGTAGGCTAATCTCATCCACATTTCAAGTAAAAGAAAATAAAACCACTTAACAGAAGCTGTCCTCATCAGAGCCCCCTTTTACATCAGATGTCCCAATCAGAGTCCCCCTTCACATTATATGTCCCCATCAGAGTCCCCCTTTACATCAGATGTCCCCATCAGAGTCCCCCTTTACATCAGATGTCCCCCATCAGATTCCCCCTTTACATCAGATGTCCCCATCAGAGTCCCCCTTTACATCAGATGTCCCCATCAGAGTCCCCCTTTACAACAGATGTCCCCATCAGAGTCCCCCTTTACATTAGATGTCACTATTACAGAGCCCCCCTTTACATTAGATGTCCCCATCAGAGTCCTCCCTCCCCCCCCCCCCCCGTACTCACAGCCCTCACAGCAAGTTGCCTTTCATCCACCTTTGGACAGCTGGGATGAGTCAGAGAAACCAGAAGTGAAGGCACAGAACCCGCCAATCACACACCACAGCATGGAACAATGCTGTAGGGGGAATGTTCAGGGTGCAGAGCTCAGCGCCCCGAGGACTTTCTAAAAGAAGCCAATAGAGCTTTGTCATGCTTCCCATATCAGCTGTGTGTCCGGGGCCCTGCACACACTTAAAGGGCCAGTATTTTTTTTTTATGATGAATAGCTTTGGGGGGGGGGGGGGCAGCACCCCTGCGCCCCCTATGGGCGGGCCGCCACTGTGATATCAGGAAAGGATCATCATGATTGGCATTGTTGGGGCATCATTCATCAATGACAATGGACCTAAATTGCTGATTTATGATTTTTTTTACCATATACATTTGTTTAGTGAGTGGACAAGGCCCCGTCCAAACAAGGCCCTCCAGCTGCAGAGCACCCCTCTTCAGGCATTTTAGTGTGTCTGCACATGACTGGTGCAGCATCCAGCACTGCTGTCAAAATCTACAGCAGGCTGCTGCTGGATGTGACTGGACTCAGTACCGAGCGGTACTGGTGTTAAGGCCCTGTGCATTCAGGGATGAAGCTACCTGATATGGATTTTAGAGGGGCCTTATGATGGTTTTTTGTGTGGTGTTTCCCCTTGAAATGTCTACCACAACCTCATCAAGAAAAAATGTCTGGTATTAATTTAGGAGGGACCTCAAACAATTCCTGCATAGAATACCTGCATAAAAAGACATTTCAAAGTCCACACCAGACCCTTATCCAGGCATGCAGCACCCCTCCACTCTCCTGAACCATACCAGGTCACCTGGAAGAAAAAAAAACTGACATGGAGCCCTCGCCTCAGCTCCCTAAAATCCATGTCATGGATAAGGGACTAGTATTGATTTTCATGGGGCCCCATGCAACAAAATGTGGTGGACTTCCAGATCCTAATAAGCCCCCTGACGACCCATTGGGACCACCTTGCATGGTACCCCATGCTGAGAGCATGTGGCATGGTGTTGTTCAGGAAACCAGCTAGGCTGCATGCTCAGATAAGGGTACAATATGGATTTTGGGGGGCATCCCGCTGTGTTTTTTTGCATGGGGTCCCTCTTAACCAGTTACAGTCTGAGCCAATTCTGACATTTCTGTTATAAAAAAAAATAAGAGCATTTTTCTTGCTAGAAAATTACCTAGAACCCCAAACAAATATTTGGGGTTTTAGGCAATCTTCTAGCAAGAAAATGCTCTTATTTTTTTAGAACAGAAATGTCAGAATAAAATGAATTGTAATTTTTTATGTTTCACAATATTTACGCAGTGATTTGTAAAATGCCTATTTTCAGGAAAAAATTGTTTAAGGAGTTTTAGTAAACACAATATAATAAATATAAAACATAAAAGATGATGTTATGCCAAGTAAGTAGATACCTAACCAGTTACACTTCAAAATTGTGTACGCCCGTGGAAATGGCACCTGTCATGGCATTTATACATAAAAAATTATAAATCATATAAAAATACCTGACCCATGGAACATTTTGAGAAAAACTTCTTACACTTTCCTGAGACAGGAAAAGCCCTTATGTAATTAATTAATTAAGCCAAGAAACTTAATTAGCTAAATAAGAAAGGACCTCTTGATATACACAGAATAGATTTTGAACACCGACATCTGTGTTGACCAAGTTTAGAATTGCAAATAAGGTCTCAAACTTGTGTAACCCTGCAGCAAAAACTACAATATTTGGGAGTCTTTCACCTCCATATCAGCAAATATAAGTATTTGATGAAGAACCCAAGGCTGAGGAATATTACAGCTTTGTACGAGAAACCAAATAATTGTTGAAAACCCCACCAAGAAAATTGACTACCCTGACTGTTCTGAGGCTGAGAAGATTTTCAAAGACAATCACCAGTGTTTACTCAGCTTGAACACAGACAATAATGGGACCACCTAGTTCATTACCAACCCAAATAAGCGCAGATATAATCTCAAGACAAAGTTTCAGAAAATATATCTATATGTCTCCATATCTTTATCTTTATATCTATATCTCTATAAATATCTATATATATATCTATATATAGATATACAGTGGGGACGGAACGTATTCAGACCCCCTTAAATTTTTCACTCTGTTATATTGCAGCCATTTGCTAAAATAATTTAAGTTAATTTTTTTCCTCATTAATGTACACACAGCACCCCATATTGACAGAAAAACACAGAATTGTTGACATTTTTGCAGATTTATTAAAAAAGAAAAAAACTGAATTATCACATGGTCCTAAGTATTCAGGCCCTTTGCTCATTTAGTAGAAGCACCCTTTTGATCTAATACAGCCACGAGTCTTTTTGGGAAAGATGCAACATGTTTTTCACACCTGGATTTGGGGATCCTCTGCCATTCCTCCTTGCAGATCCTCTCCAGTTCTGTCAGGTTGGATGTTAAACGTTGGTGGACAGCCATTGTTAGGTCTCTCCAGAGATGCTCAATTGGGTTTAAGTCAGGGCTCTGGCTGGGCCATTCAAGAACAGTCACGGAGTTGTTGTGAAGCCACTCCATTATTTTAGCTGTGTGCTTAGGGTCATTGTCTTGTTGGAAGGTAAACCGTTGGCCCAGTCTGAGGTCCTGAGCACTCTGGAGAAGGTTTTCGTCCAGGATATCCCTGTACTTGGTCGCATTCATCTTTCCCTTGATTGCAACCAGTCGTCCTGTCCCTGCAGCTGAAAAACACCCCCACAGCATGATGCTGCCACCACCATGCTTCACTGTTGGGACTGTATTGGACAGGTGATGAGCAGTGCCTGGTTTTCTCCACACATACCTCTTAGAATTCAGGCCAAAAAGTTCTATCTTGGTCTTATCGGACCATAGGATCTTATTTCTCACCATCTTGGAGTCCTTCAGGTGTTTTTTGGACAAACTCCATGCGGGCTTTCATGCGTCTTGCACTGAGGAGAGGATTACGTCGGGCCACTCTGCCATAAAGCCCTGACTGGTGGAGGGCTGCAGTGATGGTTGACTTTCTACAACTTTCTCCCATCTCCTGACTGCATCCCTGGAGCTCAGCCACAGTGATCTTTGGGTTCTTCTTTACCTCTCTCACCAAGGCTCTTCTCCCCCGATAGCTCAGTTTAGCCGGACAGCCAGCTCTAGGAAGGGTTCTGGTCATCCCAAACTTCTTCTATTTAAGGATTATGGAGGCCACTGTGCTCTTAGGAACCTTAAGTGCAGCAGAAATTTTTTTGTAACCTTGGCCAGATCTGTGCCTTGCCACAAATCTGTCTCTGAGCTCTTCAGGCCATTCCTTTGACCTCATGATTCTCATTTCCTCTGACATGCACTGTGAGCTGTAAGGTCTTATATAGACAGGTGTGTGGCTTTCCTAATCAAGTCCAATTAGTATAATCAAACACAGCTGAACTCAAATGAAGGTGTAGAACCATCTTAAGGATGATCAGAAGACATGGACAGCACCTGAGTTAAATATATGAGTGTCACAGCAAAGGGTCTGAATACTTAGGACCATGTGATATTTCAATTTTTCTTTTTTATTAAATCTGCAAAAATGTCAACAATTCTGTGTTTTTCTGTCAATATGGGGTGCTGTGGGTACATTAATGAGGAAAAAAATTAACTTAAATGATTTTAGCAAATGGCTGCAATATAACAGAGTGAAAAATTTAAGGGGGTCTGAATACTTTCCGTCCCCACTGTATATATAAATATATTTAATCTCTATCTATATAAAATTACTGTGCTTGCTATGTGCAAATGATCCAAATCATATCAGAGATCAACAACCTATTTAAGCAAGGTTTTTAAACTAAGGATGGGAGTTCTAAATTTGATTTTCAATATATTTAAAATATTTTCAAGGAGAGATTCATAAATAGAAGTTTATCATTTACCAGGTCACAAGTGTCCTTTTATGACACACCATAATACAAAGGACGTGAGATATTCCCACAAACTGATTGCAATAGAACTTTTGAATAAATATTATCAAGATAATGGAGGAAAGAGTGTTATTGATGAATAAATGATATTTACATCATGACTGATACCCACAGTGATCCCATTTTCCTATAACCAGCAGATTCACTGATATTAACACAATGCACCAGATAAGTTATAAAAGAAGGCAGCCACCACATCACCTTCATAATGGCTCATATTAACTCTATTAGAAAAATTAAAAGTCCCATATAAAATTTTACAGGGCAGTCTGATTCTTATTCCTGAGTCAATATTAAAAAAGGTGCAGACAATACGGACAAGTCTCAAATCGTATAAAATTTGATGATGACACTAGAAGAAAAAATATGAGTATGTAGTTGGACAGTTTCCAGAAACAGACCATTTCTCCCAGTCCCTAATTGTGATAAAAATATGGAGAAATAGACACTGCTCTCTCAACAGGTTGTGGGATTTTAAGGGGAGGCAATGTGTCTGTTTGTAAGATGAGCACCAACAATTCGTATAAAAAATATAAATTTATTGAAAAATATCAGATAAAAACAACACAGACAAGATACATATTGTAACTGTGAATTACAGATAGATACGTGAAATCAAATACGTGAGTATGCAGGAGCAGCCAACATGTTTCGCATGACGCTTCATCAGGGTACTGCATGCATTATTGATTTCATCTAGGTTACATAAAGTATAAAACATTATACAGTACAAAACAGTATAAGACATTGAGGAGTTATACTCAAGTATTCCTCACACAAAGGGTATAGAAGTTGTCTCTGCGTTCTAAAGGGAACAAAATACTAACAATAGGAAATTATGTCAATTTATCACCACTTTGTTTGAACACATCCTAACTACCAACATTTTTTTGTTTAATGGCTCCACCTACCTCCAGGTACAGGGGGTTGCAATGGGGACTTTGTGTGCCCCATCGTATGCCAACCCGTACCTGGGGGGTGGGAGCAAGCCCTTTTTTCTGATGACAACTCCTCGATACACCTCCGGCACATTCTTCCCTGGCAGAGGTATATCAATGATGTTTTGCTCATCTGGACTGGCTCGTATTGAATTTATGACATTTCTTTCTCAAAACGAATTTAATTTAAAGTCTACAATCCAATCAGACACTACTACCATTCCCTTCTTGGATCTACTTCTCTTTCTCAATCATGATGGAACAATGTACAGCAGCCTTTGCAGGAAAGACAGCTGGCAACACAATTCTGCATTACTCGAGCTCACATCCTTGGTCCCTTATACGTAGCATACCGTTTAGCCAGTATTTAAGGCTACAGCGTAATTGCGCAAGGGACGAGGATTTTGAGCTTGAGGCTAAGGCACTCTATTCTAGATTACAAACCAGGGGGTACAGTAAGAAAGTTCTCAAAAAGTCCTACCAGAGGGCTAAATTAAATACACGTGAATCACTTATTTTTAAATCCAAGGCTAGGGACACTAACCCTACCACTAAACTCATCACGACCTTTACTGCCCATCAAGTTATCTTTCGTAAACTAATTAATAACTGGCCCTTCCTGTCTGAAGACCCTGTCATCTCCAAATATGTGGCTACTACACCACAATTACATATAGGAGATCTCAATCTATTAGAGATAGTTTGGTGCACAGTCATCTTCCTTCTGCCGCTCCCATTTTTGGAGCGACAGGAGGAAGTGGTACTTTCAAATGTGGCCAGTGCGATCAATGCCCGTGGATCAGGGAAGGCGTGGGATGCCCTCTACCTAGAGGTGGTTTCCACAAACTCAAGGGGTATGCCGATTGCCGCACCAAGGGGATTGTGTATCTAGCCATGTGTCGATGTGGTGCATTTTACATCGGCAAGACAAAGTGCCCCTTTGCCAAGCATATACAAGATCATCTAGACGCAAGACTATTATATACCCCTATATGTAAACATGCAGGTCCTAACCATAGCTTTGATGCAGCATACATTTCATTCGCTCCATTGGAAGTAATTTTGGAGCCCGAAAGGGGAGGAGACTTTGACAGGAAAATCTTACAAAGAGAGGCAAGATGGATTTTTAATCAGAAAGCAATATACACACCAGGGTTAAATACGGCATTATCATACAAACCATTCCTCTGAAATATATCAATTAATCGCTTTCCTTTCTCTTTTTTTTATTATTATTTTTTCTTTTCTGTACTGGCTATCATCAGCATATGCACTTTTCTGGTGTTAATGTAGGTATTTGGGGTGTTATACCCCTTGCTGACATAATTACTATATAATTGTAAATGCATTTGAATGTTACTCAATGCTATTCAATGTTTGCTATATAATTGCTTATTACATTGTATAGGCTATATTTGTTTTTTATATTTGAGATCGCCCCCGTTTTATCTTCTATTTTAGTGTTTGTGGTCTATCTTTATGAATGAATATTGGCTCCATTCCAGCGTCCGTCTGTCATTTACCCCAGGGCAAGCTGCCATTGGTGGGGAAGTTTGTGCGTCCCTGCATATGAGGGCGGAGCCTTCTACTCCGCCCTCACATCTCGTCCGTGCCACCAGCGTGTGAGTGATGGCGTAGGCGCACCGATCCTCCCTGGATCTGTGCACTTGCACATCTGCAGGGACGTCCGGACCGGAAGTGATGTCAGGGGTCATGTCTGAGCCTTCACTTCCGGTGGGATTGTGTAGACATAAGATGGCGGTGTCGGCTTTTTGCCGACACACGCATCTTGCTGTCTGTGCGGGGAGTCAAGTTACACACCGCTGCCGAAGTTCTATCAGTGGAAGTATTCCCATTCCATCATCTATTGTACTAGGTAAGAACTCCCAAAGCTTTGGGCTGCATTTGATCATTATGCTTTATTTATTTACCTACTGGCTGGGGCATTATCATGTACCATCTAACAGCCACTGCATCCTGTATATATTATTTTAATATACCAAATAAATTGACGCCATCCTTTTTCCCAATTCCCCAGTAGTAAGTAATGGCCACTATTATTAAATGTATTTAAATTTATTTATTCTATTTGAATTAAAGAAATTGATTAAACTACAATAAATAATGATAAAATAACGTGCAAAAGTGTGGCGCTAGGAAAATAGGAAAATACTGTATATGTTAGTTATTGAGCAAAGCCAACCTGAATGACCGTCTGGAAGGCAATTAAGCGCAATAAAGTGTTTAGTGAAAAACAGGACAAGTCCTGTATATGCTATTAGCTGGCACTAATAGAAATAGATGTCTGTGAGATAGTGATATCAGTGAGAAAGAAAAAATGACAACAAAAGAAAGGGTAATAAGTGATGTATACCCTAAAATAACTGTCTGCAATTCCTCATATTAGGGAAGAACAGTTTCATATAGGGAGATCCGTGAACCAATACTACTGTTGAATTACTTAAAACAGAAAACCCAATGGTGCTACTAACATTAATAAGTGATAATGCCAAAAATGGACAAATAAAATTAAAATGATGGTATTGCTACCGCAACTAAAAATATACAGTACATCAACACATGAAATACTAGTACAGCTAGGAGTCCAATACGGATGTATAGGCAAACATCTGGGGACTTAGCCAAAGGGAACAACAACAACCAGGATTGATAATCGACGCGTTTTGTCCGCTAGGACTTCGACTGGGGTATATGATTACCCCAGTCGAAGTCCTAGCGGACGAAACACGTCGGGTTGGTTATGCCTGTCTTGCCACCACTGAATTAAGCGCCCTTTTTATATTCACCTTATACCTGGTCTCTATTTCTGTTTTCATGAGCCAGAGTATGTTTTTATGTATCACTTTTTAATAAAGCTTTGAAAAGCTGATTTACGCTATGGGGAAGTCTTCTTTTTGATCCCTATTTTTGAGGGCCTATACCCACCACATGGAACGAGATCTTTGATGAGCAGTCTTGTACCTATATTATGGATGTCGGGAGCCGGTGAGACCATAGAAGGTCGGTTGGTGAGTGCCGCAGTCCTCCATCCTTCCCAGCTGCTGTGGACAAAGTGCTGCTGTTCCTGTTCTATCGTAAGCCTGTCTGACTCCCAAGCCGCTGGCTGGTGAGTCCACCACTGCTGGTAAGGGTATTATTTCCTGTCCCTCCCTACATGCAAGTTGGATACCTTATCCTGTTGATGCCATCCCCGGATTCAAGGGTCCCATATTATCAATCCTGGTTGTTGTTGTTCCCTTTGGCTAAGTCCCCAGATGTTTGCCTATACATCCGTATTGGACTCCTAGCTGTACTAGTATTTCATGTGTTGATGTACTGTATATTTTTAGTTACGGTAGCAATACCATCATTTTAATTTTATTTGTCCATTTTTGGCATTATCACTTATTAATGTTAGTAGCACCATTGGGTTTTCTGTTTTAAGTAATTCAACAGTAGTATTGGTTCACGGATCTCCCTATATGAAACTGTTCTTCCCTAATATGTGGAATTGCAGACAGTTATTTTAGGGTATACATCACTTATTACCCTTTCTTTTGTTGTCATTTTTTCTTTCTCACTGATATCACTATCTCACAGACATCTATTTCTATTAGTGCCAGCTAATAGCATATACAGGACTTGTCCTGTTTTTCACTAAACACTTTATTGCGCATAATTGCCTTCCTGACGGTCATTCAGGTTGGCTTTGCTCAATAACGAACATATACAGTATTTACCTAGCGCCACACTTTTGCACGTTATTTTATTACAATTTGTCTGATTGTTGTGTTGGCTGCTCTCCTCACCTTTTGGGTTGGCGCATTATTATTTTAGTTTTTTTTACAATAAATAATGACAAATGAGTTTATATAAATTTAAAATATGAAATATGTACAATTATAAAATTTCTATAGATCTCCTACTATGGCATGATTCAAGAATTGTCAATTTTGAAGTCGCCATCCCTAGCATATTATGGTTATGATGATTATTTGTATAAATCTTTTTTCATATTGTTATACTACTCTATCTTTTGGCAATTATCCACGGTCCAATTTCCCCAAAGGTAATCCCGATTGGCTCTGACTTCCATTGGGAATTAGTCCTGAATGGTTCTATGATGGGTGGATGTCTGTGTAATGTTGCGTTTTAGTATTCACACTAATTTATATCTTCTTTACAATCTCCTGTTTTCTGCATTGACCATAGGATAGGTATCTACTAATGATATGTTTTATACTTTATGTAACCTAGATGAAATCAATAATGCATGCAGTACCCTGATGAAGCCTCATGCGAAACATGTTGGCTGCTCCTGCATACTCACGTATTTGATTTTACATACCTATCTGTAATTCACAGTTACAATATGTATCTTGTCTGTGTTGTTTTTATCTGATATTTTTCCTTGTCAAAAGAAGTTTATTGAGTATACAATGTTATAAAGATACATAAAGTAAGTTTACAAGGATCTATAAAGTAAGCTCATTGTTTTACAGTAGGGTTTATATAGGTAAATATCATGAAATTTCAAATATTAAACATTGGGTTCACGTAAACCTAAATTAAAGATATATATCATTTCCTTAGTTACTTTTGTAGGTATTTAAATGATTTATACCTACTATACATATTGTTTACAAGTAGAGTGTATATAGGTCAAATAAATTCTGATAATGAGCTTTAATCGTAAGGTGGAGAAAAGGAAAGAGAAAGAAGAAAAAGGGTTGAAAGGTAGAGGTATGGTCCACAAGGTTGTCCCGCTCGTCAGTTTATTATTCTTTTTAGTTCTCTTTGAAGCCTTAGAATGGGTGTCTCTGTAAGTCATTTAATCTGTTACCATGGCAACAGGACAGAGTCATTGAAGTTTGACAGGAATTGTTGTTTTATCCAAGGATGCCAAAGTTTTTCAAATTTTGGAATTTGATTTTGATCGATGGCTACCATCTTAGCATGGGACATTGTATTATTCATTCTGTGAATTGTTTCTGCTAGTACCAATGTAGGAGATTTCCATGCCTTGGCCACTGTTTGTTTTGCAGCTGTTATTAGTTGGATCATAAGTTTGAATTGAGAGAGTGTTAACCATTCCGGTTTTAGATTAAGTAAAGTTAAATATGGATCTGGTTGTATTATTTTTTTAAATATTTTAGATGCAATCACGAAGACTTCCTTCCAGAAGGTTTGGATTACTGGGCACGTCCACCATATGTGTAAATGTGTGCCTATTTCTGGGCATCCTCGAAAACAAAGAGCTGAGGTATTAGGTGAATATTTTGCCACTCTAGCGGGTACAAGGTACCAGCGAGTTAGGACTTTATAATTTGTCTCCAGTGCTAAGATGTTGGGTGAAGATGACTTAGATGTGAGCCATATGTTAGACCAGTCCGTGTCTTCTAAAGTTCGTCCCAGGTCCTCCTCCCACCTCTGAACGTAAGAGGGTCTATTAAGATTTGCTACTCCATATAATTGATTATAAAGTGATGAAATTGTACCTTTAGCAAATGGATCTTTTGTACAGATTGATTCAAAAATGGATAATTGGGATAATGGTGTATCCCCCTTTAGGAATGGTGTATAGAAATTTTTGATTTGGAGATATCTAAATATCTCAGAGTTTGGTAGATCATATTTTTCTCTAAGCGATGGGAATGAAAGGAATGATTTAGATGCTATGAAGTCATTTAGTGTCTGAATGCCTGATGTTGTCCAAGCTTTAAAAGAATTTGGGTAGATCCATGCCGGATAAAAGGCCGGATTTCTGATAAAAGAAAGGAGAGGATTGTGTGGAGATTGTAACTGATATTTGTTTTTTAGTTTATCCCAGAGAGATAAGAAGTGTTTAGTTATGGGATTATGAATTTTAAAGCGGTCTTTAGGATCAAGCCATAATAAATTTGATATTAATAGAGGGTCATTTTCTGAAGCCTCTATAAATACCCATAATGGGATTTCCTGTTTTGCATGGTATTTGGACAGACTGGCCAAATGTGCTGCTCTGTAGTAGTTAGTAAAATTAGGGTATCCCAGGCCTCCTTTATTTTTGGGAAGATGTAGTGTGTGTATAGGTATACGTGGTTTAGAAGAGCCCCATATAAACGAAGTTGCTCTTTTTTGTACTATTCTCAAAAAATAGGAAGGAATTGGAATAGGGAGGACTCTGAATAGATAAAGCAATTTGGGTAGAATAGTCATTTTGATTGCATTAATCTTCCCTATCCAGGATAAAGGAAGTTGCGACCATTGTTTTATTAGATTTGTGATCTGTCTTAATACAGGAGGATAATTGGTTGAGAATAAGTCAGAATGAGATGCTGTTAAATGAATTCCAAGATATGGGATTGATTTTTCTGCCCATGTGAATGGGAGTGCAGCCCTAGCCGGGATCAATTCCATGTTTGTGAGTGAAATATTAAGCACTAGGCATTTCTTAGGATTAATCATAAGGCCGGATAGGGCTGCAAATCCATCAAGAGCTGGTATTAGGTTAGGACCAGAGACCTGTGGTGATGATAGAAAAAGTAATATATCTTCTGCAAATATACATAATTTGTGTGTAATACCTCCTACTTCAATGCCAGTTATAGTTTGGTTTGTTCTGATGTATTGGGCCATGGGTTCGAGTATAAGGGCAAATAATAAGGGAGATAATGGGCAACCCTGTCGGGTACCTCTTTCGATATTAAAGGCTTCAGATTTGTATCCAGCATATTTTATATAGGCTTTGGGTTTATTATATAATGCTTTGATCCATGTTAAAAAGTGGGGTCCAAAACCCCATTTTTGTAATGAATATTGCATATATTGCCAGGATACTGTGTCAAATGCCCTCTTAATATCGAGAGATAGAAAACAAAGGGATTTTCCGTTTTTTAGCAATATGTGCCAATAACACTGCCCTGCGTATATTATCGCCTGCCTGTCTATTTGGCATGAAGCCTGCTTGATCTCTATGTATTAATTTTCCTAAAATTGCTATTGAGGCGTTTTGCTATTATTTTTGCTAATAATTTAATATTGAGGTTTAACAGAGAGATAGGACGATAATTCACACAGGAAGTATCATCAGAAAGGGGTTTTGGGATCATACAAACAATTGCCATTAGTGTTTCTTGCCGAAAAGAATGTCCATCTAGAAGTTTGTTAAAAGTTTCAGTGAGAATGGGAGAGAGTATTTCTGAGAATGTTTTATAGTATAAAGCCGAGTAGCCGTCTGGGCCTGGTCTTTTGTTAAGTTTTAGGTCTTTTATGGCGTTAGCAACTTCATCTATAGTTATAGGCTCATCCAAACTGCTTTTTTGATTCTGAGATAACTCAGGTAAGGTTATTTTTGAGAAGAAGGATTCAGCCTCTGTAGGATTAAATTCATTGTTTGTCTTGTATAAAGTTGCGAGATATGAGTGAAATTTATGGACTATTTTAACTGGATTACAAGTGTAAACATTTTTTGATAATTTCAAACGTATTGGTTTGAAAGATTTGTTAGTTGAATTTAATGCCCGAGCCAAATATGTTTATATTTATATAGTTTGTTTGTATTCATGTAGAAATTGTGTTTGGAGCGTTTGAGGGATTTATCAACTGACTCAGTGAGAAATAGATCGTATTCCAATCTAGATTTTTCCAGATGAGATTTTGTACTCTGAGATGTACTCTGAGATGGATTATCTTGAAATGATATGTAGGCTGAAAATTGATTTCTAGTTTTTTTGCTAGATTTTTGCGTTCCCGTTTAAATAGTGCCATTTGTCTTTGTATTGTACCACACAAGACAGGCTTATGAGCTTCCCACAGTGTTATTGGGGAGATGTCTGTTGTATTATTAATTGATATGTATTCCTTTAAAGCTTGTTCAATGGCCATCTGATGTAGTGGGTGTTTGAGCATTATGTCCGGTAAGTACCACGTTGGGTCATGCGCTTTTGGTATGGCTGAGGCTATAGTAGTGTATACTGCATTATGGTCAGACCACGGAATCGGAATTATATCTGATGCAATAATTTCTGGTATCATTCCTATTGTTAGAAAAATATGATCTATTCTGGTGAAGGTTTGATGAGGGTGCGAGAAATAAGTGAATTTCTTTTTCATTGGGTTACTTTCTCTCCATGAATCTACCAGATTGTATTTGGAAAGAAGTTGAGAAAAAGGTAATCTAGAGGTTATTTTGGATGGTGTAAAAGGTGATTTATCTAGAAATGGGAGGAGGACCTGGTTCGAATCCCCACACATTATCACTGTTCCTATTTTGTGTGTATTAATCACTTGTAATATATGTGAGAGGAATGGTGTAGGTTGTTTGTTAGGAGCGTAGTAGGAAATCACCGTGATTGCTGTATCCATTATATAACCCATGAGTATCAGGTATCTACCTTCTGGGTCTTTAATTTCTGATGATAAGGTGAATGGTGTGGATCGGTGAAATGCAATTAGAGTTCCCCTTTGCTTGGTACAGGGAGAAGCCGTGTAAATTTGTTGGTAAAAAGGAGAAATATATTTTGGAGTAGAATCTTTGGTGAAGTGTGTTTCTTGGAGGCATACTATGTGAGCCTTCTTGTTATGGAAAGTACGGAAGGCTTTGGTCCTTTTTTGAGGGACATTTATTCCCTGAACATTCAGGGAAAGTATATTCAGTGGTGCCATGGCAATAGATCAAATAGTTTTGACTTACTTTTTGTTATGCAGAGCTGACTGCGCAGATCAACCTGTGTGGACTGAAGAGATGAATAGATAGAAAAGAAACCAGTGAATTCTGGAGTAAAGAGTAAACAAAAAACATATGAGATTAGATGATACATTGTATAAATTATTTTTTGCAAGTAATCACAATTTACCCGTGAAAGAGAATAAATATCTCTCTCAGGGGAATAAGTGCCTTCGTCACACTCCCACATAATATGGTTGGGAGAATGAGGAGGGCTAATGGGGGTACGCGGATCTTCCGCTTACAGGAGAGAAGTGCTATGTCAAAAGACATCAAAATGATGTTTCATTAATTGGAGTGCAGAATATAGTTTTTGTTGAAATTATTTATTCCAGGGTGGTTGTATATGGTTAGTCTTGCCCTAGGCTAAATAATTCAGTTAGAAAGGTACTGTTAATAACTTTGGTATTGATGAAGATAGTTTGAATTATTTTGGGATTTTAACCCTTTTAGAGTAAACAATTACATATTTTATTCATATGTAACTGTTTAGATATGTTAACTCATAAAACTGAGGTTGTATTGCTTCAGATTAGAATAAACAAAAACATAATTCTAGGAACTAGTTAGGTAATAATATATTTGTTTTAAGAAAAGAAAGAAAACGCTTCCATTACTTCTGGATTATTGAACATATTTGTCCTAAAAAGTAATAAATCTATTGTTATTACCTGATAATATATAACTGAACACGAATTTCCTTATTTCACTTATATATTCTAAGGCTATATGAATCAGAAGTAATAAGAAATATAACTGGAATGTAACATGATCCCACACAGTGTGTGACTATCAGAATGCAGTTACATTCAGTTATAAATATAGGTTTTTTATAGAGAACCATCTCTTAGTATAATAAATGAAGAGATATCAGGAATTAGGATGTCAGTCCATTGAATCTTCTTGGTCCATGGATGATGTGGCATAACGGCCTCTTTTGTGAGAATGATGATTCCCATTTTGTTCTGAAATTTTCTGGGTGCTGCCTGAAGGTGAAGATGATGCCATTCTTCTGCGTGTGGGAGTGTTGCTGCTTGTGGGTTCTGTCAGATTTAATTTTAAAAGGGTTTGTTGTAGTTCATCTGCTGATCTGCTTCTGTAAATTGTACCTTGGTAGTTAAATCTGACTGAAAAGGGGAAGCCCCATTGATACATAATGTTGTGGCGTTGCAGTTCCATTAGTTGGGGTTTCATGGATCGTCTTTTAGTAATAGTAAGTTGGGATAGGTCAGCAAAAATTTGATAATTGTGTCCTTGAAAATTAAGTTCCTTTTTTTCTCTTGCAGCAATTAGTATTTGTTCTTTCGTTCTGTAATAATGAAATTTTGTGATTATATCACGTGGGGGTCCATCTTTCTTTTTGGCTGTGAGGGCTCTGTGTACTCTGTCCAGTTCTAAACGTTCAATAGGGATATCTGGCTTTAGTTTTTGTAATAGAGCAGTAATAGTAGATTGCAGGTCTGTCACAGTTTCAGGTATTCCCCTTATGCGCAAGTTTGAACGTCTGGCTCTATTTTCGTAATCTTCCAGCTTAGTTTGAAGTATTAAATTCTCTTTTTTTAATTGTTCCAATTCTGTTATATTTTCTTGGGTTGTGATTTCAATTTCATCCATTTTTATTTCTAAGACTGCGGTGCGGTTTCCCAGCTCTCTTATTTCTTTGGTTAGGCTTTTTGTTATTTGGTCTGAGGTTTGTTTTAAAGCCTTATGAAGCATCTTTTCAAATTGTAATAATATTACTGGGGATACTGAGGAGGCTTGTGGAGAAGTTTGTGAGAGGATTTGTTCTGTATCTGACTCAAATGGAGAGTCTTGCTGTGACATTTTCTGTCTGTGAGAGCGCCCTGATGCTGTATCTTGTGAGGTGACTGGAGCTGCTTCAGCTGCAGTGAGTGCCTGTGAGCTCTTTGTGAGGTGATTTTTATTTCTGCCACGGTTTCCTCCCAGTACCATATTTCCTGCCCAAACTTTCACAGTTTGTTCCCTGGGGCAAAAAAGTTCAAATGGATACCTTTTGAGCCTGCAGGCTCCGCTTTGTCCTTCTCTTCTCTCCTCAGCGGTGTGGAGCTCTAACAATGCATGTCTGCTCTGCTAGGCTCCGCCTCCTGCCCCCCTATCTGATATTTTTCAATAAATTTATATTTTTTATACGAATTGTTGTTGGTACTCACCTTACAAACAGGCACATTACCTCCCCTTAAAATCCCACAACCTGTTGAGAGAGCAGTGTCTCTTTCTCCATATTTTTGACACTAGAACAAAAAAACTTTTTCTTGATCACACTGGGAAGGCTGCTGCTCTTTGACCACTGCTGATATCTCTTGCTGCCTGAGACAAAGTACCATCTTACCCCATCATACCACGAACATTTACATTGAAAGAGGTGGTGAGAAAGACTAAGTATAGTTACTAACTTGCTTTGCTTCTAAAATTGTAGTAATTGTATTTTATTACTAGTGTTTTTATATCGTCATGATTTACATTGTGTAGGATGAATTAATCTGCTAACTTTTCCCACATACTCATCTATTTTGTATTCTGAAATTGCATTGTGTATGGTGAAATTGGGTGCAGATCCGTGTTGTAACTAGGTTGCTATTGTTGGTATACTAGGTTGCTTGTTTATTGTTCCTGCAATTCAGCAAATCTTTTGTTATTAGAACATGTTTTAATTGCAGTAAGTATCTTATTATCCTGCAGCCGCGGAGAGTGAGAAACTGTTTCAAGAGTGCAAGGCCAGGTTCACATATGTGCGGCCGTGGGTTGTTGCCTGGGGTCCAGTGCATGTCTGTTCAGCAGTTCAGGTGCGATTCAGGTCCAAATTTTTGCCTGAATTATCACCTGAACCAGACCCAAAGACACGCAGGACCCTTCTGCAATCCGGACTGCAGCCGCCCCGGACCTGTGTGAACCAGCTCCATTGAGAGACGGTCACACTCGTCTGTCATGCAAATTTAATTCACATATATGTGAACACAGCCTTAGCGTATTTTTATTTTGCTCTTGCTGTATCAAAGCCAATCACATTTTAAGGTCTTATAGGTTTCTGTATTTTGCCTTTGAAAAATCTAAAAGTAATCGCATTTTTATTGTGTTATTTTCTTTGTGTGTTGAAATTAATTCACCAGTAATTTGGTTTTGTATATAAATATATTTGTATTTTAATAAATTATCTTTTGTTATTAATATAATTGGGAGATATTGGTATATTTGGTAAGAAATCACCATAGCTTAAAGAATTTAAGTGTAAATGGCTAGAGGGACTGGATATTAATTCTATTATTAATTCACAAAGCCCCTCCTTTCGATTTCATTATATTTTCCAAGTATATATTACAACTAGATTCCTATACCATGACAACATATAACACACCTAACATTTTTTAAAGGGGATGCTTTAAAAGCCTTTACAGGTCACCAGTTTAGAGTTACACAGAAGGTCTGGTACTAGAATTATTGCTCTTGCTTGGACGTTCCTGACGATACCCCACACGCATGGTGCGATCACCGTTTACATATGCATGTGGAACCTACTGTTTATGTGTGCGTTTGCAAATGTCTGTGAGCTTAGAGGACAGGGTGCTTTAAAACATTTTTTTTCATGATTTTATTTATTATCAACTTTATTGCTATGATTTGCTTTTATTTTATTTATCATCAACTTTATTGCTATCACAAGGGATGAACAGCATTCCCATGTGACAGATCCTCTTTTTGGACAGATTTGGGGTCAATTAGACCCCAGATTTCTCCTCTGGCACCCAAAGCATCTGATCAAGCCAATATCAGTTTGATCAGATGCTTTCACAAGCCAGTAATGGCTGGTTTACATCAGACCAAAAACCAGACGTGACAAAATCCTCCTCGCTTCCAGATTCTCACATCTCACCGTGGGAGGAACAACATCAGTTCCTCTCACTGTGTCCAGATTATCCAATGCTGCCAGTCACATCCTTACCAGACTCCCTGATCAGATGAGAGAGCCCAGTAAAGGCTGTGGCAGTGATGGTGGTGGTGGTAGGGGTTGGACACCTTCTGCTACCTGTAAAAGTGATGCAGTGGCTGTATAACAGCTTGGATCACTTTTAAATAAAACAGAATCGCCTGCTGTTGAAAAGCCTCAACCATGATCCCAATATAACCATATTAACCTTAGGGCTTTTATAAAGTGGGAAGTGGTTAAATTCCATGCCAGAATATCCTGCATAAGGGTCTGGCATATATGTTGAGGGGCATCCCCAAGCCACTTTGTTTACAAACAGAATGGAGCATGCGGCGAAATGTCATGTATTGGCAATATATTTTTTTTTCTACATGGTCATTTTGCTATAGCACATTCTACAGGTACCGTATGTCACTTAACCACTTAAGGACCGCCTCACGCTGATGTATGTCGGCAAGGTGGCACGGGCAGGCAGAATTACGTACATATAGAAGCGGTCCGCTTCTGACCAGCGGCGATCAGAGATGAGGGGGAGATCATCCGTTCGTGGCCCCCCCCTCGCGATCGCCGCCAGCCAATCAAATCATTCCTTTGCTGCTGTATGCTTAACAGCAGCAAAGGAAATGATGTCATCTCTCCTCGGCTCGGTATTTTCTGTTCCGGCACCGAGGAGAGAAGACTGGAATGTGAGTTACACAAACACACAAATACAGTAGAACACGCCATGCATACATTACACCCCCGATCCCCCCTCCCCCCCCCCCCCGTCACACTGACACCAAGCAGTTTTTTTATTTGTTTATTTTTTTTTTTTCTGATTACTGCATGGTGTCAGTTTGTGACAGTTACTGTGTTAGGGCAGTTACTGTTAGCCCCCTTTAGGTCTAGGATACCCCCCTAACCCCCCCTAATAAAGTTTTAACCCCTTGATCACCCCCTGTCGCCAGTGTCACTAAGCGATCATTTTTCTGATCGCTGTATTAATGTCGCTGGTGACGCTAGTTAGGGAGGTAAATATTTAGGTTCGCCATCAGCGTTTTATAGCGACAGGGACCCCCATATACTACCTAATAAATGTTTTAACCCCTTGATTGCCCCCTAGTTAACCCTTTCACCACTGATCACCGTATAACTGTTACGGGTGACACTGGTTAGTTCGTTTATTTCTTATAGTGTCAGGGCACCCGCCGTTTATTACCGAATAAAGGTTTAGCCCCCTGATCGCCCGGCGGTGATATGCGTTGCCCCAGGCAGCGTCAGATTAGCGCCAGTACCGCTAACACCCACGCACGCAGCATACGCCTCCCTTAGTGGTATAGTATCTGTACGGATCAATATCTGAACCGATCAGATCTATAATAGCGTCCCCAGCAGTTTAGGGTTCCCAAAAACGCAGTGTTAGAGGGATCAGCCCAGATACCCGCTAGCACCTGCGTTTTGCCCCTCCGCCCGGCCCAGCCCACCCAAGTGCAGTATCGATCGATCACTGTCACTTACAAAACACTAAACGCATAACTGCAGCGTTCGCAGAGTCAGGCCTGATCCCTGCGATCGCTAACAGTTTTTTTGGTAGCATTTTGGTGAACTGGCAAGCACCAGCCCCAGGCATCGTCAGGTTAGTGCCAGTACCGCTAACACCCACGCATGCACCGTACACCTCCCTTAGTGGTATAGTATCTGATCGGATCAATATCTGATGCGATCAGATCTATACTAGCGTCCCCAGCAGTTTAGGGTTCCCAAAAACGCAGTGTTAGTGGGATCAGCCCAGATACCTGCTAGCACCTGCGTTTTGTCCCTCCGCCCAGCCCACCCAAGTGCAGTATCGATCGATCACTGTCACTTACAAAACACTAAACGCATAACTGCAGCGTCCGCAGAGTCAGGCCTGATCTCTGCGATCGCTAACAGTTTTTTTGGTAGCGTTTTGGTGAACTGGCAAGCACCAGTGGCCTAGTACACCCCGGTCATAGTCAAACCAGCACTGCAGTAACACTTGGTGACGTGGCGAGTCCCATAAGTGCAGTTCAAGCTGGTGAGGTGGCAAGCACAAGTAGTGTCCCGCTGCCACCAAGAAGAAGACAAACACAGGCCCGTCGTGCCCATAATGCCCTTCCTGCTGCATTCGCCAATCCTAATTGGGAACCTACCACTTCTGCAGCGCCCGTACTTCCCCCATTCACATCCCCAACCAAATGCAGTCGGCTGCATGAGAGGCATTTTCTTTATGTCCTCCGGAGTACCCCTACCCAATGAACCCCCCCAAAAAAGATGTCGTGTCTGCAGCAAGCGCGGATATAGGCGTGACACCCGCTATTATTGTCCCTCCTGTCCTGACAATCCTGGTCTTTGCATTGGTGAATGTTTTGAACGCTACCATTCACTAGTTGAGTATTAGCATAGGGTACAGCATTGCACAGACTAGGCACACTTTCACAGGGTCTCCCAAGATGCCATCGCATTTTGAGAGACCCGAACCTGGAACCGGTTACAGTTATAAAAGTTAGTTACAAAAAAAAGTGTAAAAAAAAAAAATATATATATATATATATATATATATAAAATTTAAAAAAATAGTTGTCGTTTTATTGTTCTCTCTCTCTCTATTCTTTCTCTATTGTTCGGCTCTCTTTTACTGTATTCTATTCTGCAGTGTTTTATTGTTATTATGTTTTATCATGTTTGCTTTTCAGGTATGCAATTTTTAAAAAAAGCAAAAAAATAATAAAGAAAAAATAAAAAAAAAAAAGCACCCCTGTCCCCCCCTGCTCTCGCGCAAAGGCGAACGCAAGCGTCGGTCTGGCGTCAAATGTAAACAGCAATTGCACCATGCATGTGAGGTGTCACCGCGAACATCAGATTGAGGGCAGTAATATTAGCAGTAGACCTCCTCTGTAAATCTAAAGTGGTAACCTGTAAAGGCTTTTAAAGGCTTTTAAAAATGTATTTAGTTTGTCACCACTGCAAGTTTGTTCGCAATTTTAAAGCATGTCATGTTTGGTATCCATGTACTCGGCCTAAGATCATCTTTTTTATTTCATCAAACATTTGGGCAATATAGTGTGTTTTAGTGCATTAAAATTTAAAAAAGTGTGTTTTTTCCCCAAAAAATGCGTTTGAAAAATCGCTGCGCAAATACTGTGTGAAAAAAAAAAATGAAACACCCACCATTTTAATCTGTAGGGCATTTGCTTTAAAAAAATATATAATGTTTGGGGGTTTAAAGTAATTTTCTTGCAAAAAAAAAAAATTTTTTCGTGTAAACAAAAAGTGTCAGAAAGGGCTTTGTCTTCAAGTGGTTAGAAGAGTGGGTGATGTGTGACATAAGCTTCTAAATGTTGTGCATAAAATGCCACGACAGTTCAAAACCCCCCAAATGACCCCATTTTGGAAAGTAGACACCCCAAGCTATTTGCTGAGAGTCATGTCGAGTCCATGGAATATTTTATATTGTGACACAAGTTGCGGGAATGAGACAAATTTTTTTTTTTTTTTTGCACAAAGTTGTCACTAAATGATATATTGCTCAAACATGCCATGGGAATATGTGAAATTACACCCCAAAATACATTCTGTTGCTTCTCCTGAGTATGGGGATACCACATATGTGAGACTTTTTGGGAGCCTAGCCGCGTACGGGACCCCAAAAACCAAGCACCGCCTTCAGGCTTTCTAAGGGCGAAATTTTTGATTTCACTCTTCACTGCCTATCACAGTTTCGGAGGCCAGGGAATGCCCAGGTGGCACAAAACCCCCCCAAATGACCCCATTTTGGAAAGTAGACACCTAAGCTATTTGCTGAGAGGTATAGTGAGTATTTTGCAGACCTCACTTTTTGTCACAAAGTTTTGAAAATTGAAAAAAGAAAAAAAATATGTTTTTTCTCGTCTTTCTTCATTTTCAAAAACAAATGAGAGCTGCAAAATACTCACCATGCCTCTCAGCAAATAGCTTGGGGTGTCTACTTTCCAAAATGGGGTCATTTGAGGGGGTTTTGTGCCACCTGGGCATTTTATGGCCTTCAAAACTGTGATAGGTAGTGAGGAGTGAAATCAAAAATTTACGCCCTTAGAAATCCTGAAGGCGGTGATTGGTTTTCGGGGCCCCGTACGCGGCTAGGCTCCCAAAAAGTCCCACACATGTGGTATCCCCGTACTCAGGAGAAGCAGATAAATTTATTTTGGGGTGCAATTCCACATATGCCCATGGCCTGTGTGAGCAATATATCATTTAGTGACAACTTTTTGTAATTTTTTTTTTTTTTTGTCATCATTCAATCACTTGGGACAAAAAAAATTAATATTCAATGGGCTCAACATGCCTCTCAGCAATTTCCTTGGGGTGTCTACTTTCCAAAATGGGGTCATTTGGGGGGGGTTGTACTGCCCTGCTATTTTAGCACCTCAAGAAATGACATAGGCAGTCATAAACTAAAAGCTGTGTAAATTCCAGAAAATGTACCCTAGTTTGTAGACGCTATAACTTTTGCGCAAACCAATAAATATACGCTTATTGACTTTTTTTTTACCAAAGACATGTGGCCGAATACATTTTGGCCTAAATGTATGACTAAAATTGAGTTAATTGGATTTTTTTTTATAACAAACAGTAGAAAATATCATTTTTTTCAAAATTTTTGGTCTTTTTCCGTTTATAGCGCAAAAAATAAAAACGGCAGAGGTGATCAAATACCATCAAAAGAAAGCTCTATTTGTGGGAAGAAAAGGACGCAAATTTTGTTTGGGTACAGCATTGCATGACCGCGCAATTAGCAGTTAAAGCGACGCAGTGCCAAATTGGAAAAAGTCCTCTGGTCCTTAGGCAGCATAATGGTCCGGGGCTGAAGTGGTTAAAGCGATATTAAAGGCAAGTTTGTTTTTTTTATTTTAAAATAACAAACATGTTATACTTACCTGCTCTGTGCAATGGTTTTGCACAGAGCAGCCCTGATCCCCCTCTTTTCGGGTCCCCCGCTGGTGCTCCTGGCCCCTCCCCCCTGCCCAGTGCCCCCAGAGCAAACGGCTTAGCAGTGGCTCAGGACTGCTGCACACTGAAGGTTTTTTTACCTTCATGCATGAAGGTAAAATTTTGAATACAGACTGGAGTTTCAAAGCCTTCCTCCTTTGTGAATGATTGTTTCAAATGTTTTTTCAGATCCACAAAAGAAGGCTCTTGAACATCTATCTCAGGGAGTAATTGTGGTTCTAGAAGAAAAGATTAGGGGGGGGGGGGGTTTACTCAAATCTCTTAGGCCTGATTCACACCTATGCAGGTTGCGGTTTGCATATTCCAGGTGCATTTTGCATTTTTCAATAAACATTTTGATCCATTAAAGTCTATGGAACTAAAAACCAGAAACAAATCCCATGTTGAATGGACTGTAGTGTGTTTCTGCAAAACTGAAAACCCGCTAAAAAATGCATAGGTGTGAACCAGACGTCAATGGTTCCAAAACCAAATGGCAGTGTTCATCCCATCTTGGATCTCAAGAAACGCAACAAATTTCTAAAAGGTACATAAATACCATACGGTAGTGGCATCTCCACAGAGCAGGGAGATTTCTAGCATCAGTCGATATCAAAGATGCTTACCTACACGTCCTGATTTTTCACTGCGGATTTCTGAGATTTGTGGCTGAGGAACGCCACTTCCAGTTCTGTCTCTGCCATTTGGCCTATCTAGAGCTCCCAGAGTGTCACCAGGGTCCTGGCTATGGTTCTGGGGCAATTACAGTTTTAGGGTATCAGGTAACTATTCATTTTACTGCACAGGGAGCAGTCTGCTCCATTTTTAGAGACAAATTGGTCTCTTGTGGTGTGCCCTCCGAACAGGTTTGGATAGGTTCTTAATCTGCAAAAGTCTGCCTTAGTACCAGGGCCTAATTCTGGTTATGGCTTGGGCTAAAGTGTTCCTCCCTTGGGACAAATGTCATAAAAATCATACAGTCCTATATACACAATCCTATACCCACAGTTAATCCAGAGGAAGGCAAAAAACCCAAGCAAAGCATGACCCAATTTGCTCCAGCAGGGAAAAAAATACCTTCCTGTTCCCCCGAGAGGCGATCGGATATACCCTGGATCAACTTTATCTCTATATGTTAGTATCCAGTTATATTATATCTCTCTCTCTGTCTGGTGTCCATACCTCTCTAAATACAAGAAAGTACTTTGCTCGCTTTGGAAATCGCAGCTTGGCATTGCATGCTATTATTAAGCTTATGATCGACCAAAACACTGAGATCCTGAGTTGTACTCCTCCTAGTATGTACGATGCATGCATATTCTTAGCCCCTGAGTACCTAACTTTACATTTTTCAACATTAAACCTCATTTGCCACATAGTTGTCCAAATAAACAGAGCATTTAGGTCGGCTTGTAAATTGGAGACATCCTGTAAGGATGTTATCCCACTGCATAGCTTGGTGTCATCTGCAAAGACAGAAATGGTACTTTTAATTCCAGACCCAATATCAATTATAAATATATTAAAAAGTAAGGATCCCAACCTCTAACCTTAGACCATTCACAGTATGAATCATTAACCACTACTTTTAGCCAGCTTTCTATCCATTTACAAACTGATTATTGCAAGCCGGTAGACTTTACCTTACACATTAGCCATGTGTGGGGAATACTTTTGCAAAATCCAAGTATATCACGTCCACAAAAGTGTTAAGGTACTCAAGCGCTAAAGTGAATATATAAAACTGTAAAATGTTGTACAAAGTAGTGTAAAAAATAAATGAATAAATAAACTAATATATAAAAAAACTGATATATAAAAAAAAGAGTTCAAATATCCAGATACTGCAGCTGCAATCATTCAGTGACACCCCACTTATAAATAATTAAATAGATAAAGTGATGCACTCGTAGTATCTATAGGATATCCTACTATTCAATGTGCTGACAGGTCACATTCTACTTGTGGATACTTTGTTACAAACTATACAAAAACTTGAACAGATCAACACGCAGAATCGATATGAAGTGCTAAGGGAGTACAGAGACCCAAACCCACCCACACCTTTTTTAGACCTACGCAGGGGCGAAAGCCCCCCACGGCAGAACAGAACCACAAAAGGGGAAAGTCCAAACAAAAGAGAGGATGTAGAGGAGGACACAAGACCTAAAAAGAAGAGAGAGTAGTGGGTGAAGGTATATACAATCTCAGTGGAGTGGACCTCATACAAAATGAAATGGCAACATTAGACAAAGGATTAAAATACGCACCCATATGTAACTTGAACAAATGTAACTTATATGTGGATGTCCAAAAATACACAAGAAAGCTTAATATTAAAAAATACATGCTGAATCAAGCAATAGCAGCTAGTTCTATGAATAGGGAAAGTGTCAACACATCAGGAAGAGTGATACACAGTGAACTGAGGAACAGATCTTTGTTCAACCCACAAGTCCACAATAACCAGCATATTGAGGTCTTCAATAAAATGGTGACACAAGAACTGGATAAATTAAAAATCAGAAAGATCAAGGGTCCACAAGCCATCAGAAAAGGAATAAAAGAAATAGAAGATAATAAAAAAGTGGTCATCAGACCGGCAGATAAGGGAGGTGCGATCGTGGTTCTTTCAAAAGAATATTACCACAATGAACTCCAAGAACAATTAAATGACGTCAATACATATATCAAACTAAGAAATAATCCAACAAGAGAGTACAAAAAGGAATTACAGCAATTAGTCAAGAAAGGAAGTATGAAAAACCTACTCACTAAAAAGGAAGAAAGTTATCTCATCCCGGAAACATCTCAGCCTCTAAATGGGCTATGAATAAGTATAGTAATCTAATTTCCAAGCAAAAAAGATTCATCTTAAGATGCCTAGCATTCGGTTTAGAGCACAACTACTTCTGGTTTCATTCAGAATTCTATAGACAACTCAATGGTATCGGCATGGGGGCTAAATACGCTCCAAGCGTAGCTAACTTATTTATGTCCCAGTGGGAGGAGGAAGCAATATACAAGACCACCCCACCACAACTAGTAATGTACAAACGATTCATTGATGACTGTATTATGCTATGGAAGGGAGAAGAACCGCCTCTTTTACAATTTTTGGAAAAACTTAATATGAATGGCAAAAATATTAAGTTAACCTACCAAGTGAGTGACAAAACTGTTCAGTTTTTAGATCTGGACATAGAAGTGACAACTAATGGGATTGTAACGAAAACATACTTCAAACCAGTTGAAAGAAATAGTTTCATCCCCACAGATAGTTGTCATTTTGACCCATGGCTGCTTAATATTCCCAAAGGTCAATTTATGCGTCTCAGGAGGAATTGTACAGAAACGCATACATTTCTGGAACAGGCTAATGAAGTTGGAGAAAAATTTGTCAAAAAAGGTTATAATAGGGAGTTCATTGAGGAAAAAATCAAAGAAGTATCTAATATCACCAGGGAAGCACTAATTGAAGATAAGCCTAAAAGAACAAATGAATGTAAGGACGTTCCGATCATTATGGATTTTAATATACAACATCGACAAGTTGAACGCATTTTTAAAAAACATTGGTCACTCCTTCTCGACGATCAACAACTGCAAAAGATTTTACCCGAAATACCACGATTCATCTATAGAAAGGCACCTACATTAAGAGATAAAATTGCCAAAAATGTTATAGATCCACCCAAACCACATGAATTAACCTTTTTTCAAAGGAGTGGTTTCTATCCGTGTAAGCGATGCTACGCGTGTGTAAATACTAAAATGAATGGGCACAAATGCATCAATTTTAAATCGACCAGCAATGACATTGAATACCAGATTGAAGATTTTATGACATGTAGGACAGAGGGGGTAGTTTATGTTTTACAATGTCCGTGTTCCCTTCAATATGTGGGTAGAACTAAAAGACCAATGTGGAAACGCATCAGGGAACACATACAAAACATTATCAAAGAATACCCGAAGCATAGTGTGTCACGACATTTTTTATCACACCATGACAAAAATCCATCATTATTAAAGTTCTGGGCAATAGAAAAATTCAGACCACATTGGAGAGTTGGCAATAAAATTAGGCAATTAAGCCAACAAGAATCTAAATGGATATATAATATGGGGGTACTTGCCCCCAAAGGGTTAAACATCGAATTTGATCTTAATTGTTTTATTGCTGACTCTTGAATTTTATTATAATAATTTCGTTTTTTTTCCTTGGGATTGGTTTTTAATAAGTTTTAAACAATTTTTTCCGTGTATTTTTTATATATTTTTTCGTATTTTTAATCATACATTATTAATACTCATACAATTTTATTGATTCTACTGTTTTTTAAAAAAAGCTTCATAATGATTTGGTGATAATATGCATGTATTTGTGTGAGCATGTGTATTTCATATGTATAGACTGTTTGATATAATCATGGAGATTAGTCCATACACACAATAATTACTATGAAGAAGAAGGGGTTAAAGATCACATAGCTGGATTAACTGAAAAAAAAAAACCCTTGAATGCATTTAATAATAATGTGAGAGGATCAATTTTAAAATAGGTTTTATCTTTAGGTTTTATTGTTAAGGTAAAAATAAAAATTACGTTTTTATCCAAAGGAATGTTATAAGGAATAAATAAACATGAATCAACATGTAATGTAATTAAACAATATGGTTTTCCCAGGATCGCAGTATGGTATGATGAGAAAAACACTCCGGGGGTTGCTAATAGCAACCAGCACACAACCCATAAATAACGATGAGAGCGGGATCACTGACACCTTTGAAAAAGTCACGTGTCTAGTGATGATACCCGTGAGGAAGAAGTAGCCTGTCAGCTCTTGTCAGTGTGCAGCCTGCAGTGATCCTGAATAGCAGCAGCACGGAGGAACACGAAGGCAGTGATTTCTACTGACCATACATCAGTGAAATGCGATCTAGATCTTTTACATCATGTGAGTGGATCTATTGGGCTCTTTGTTAACTTTATTTAGTAGAAGTTATGTGCGCAATGGTCTTGTCTTACTTTTGTATTTTATGTGGGGGAAAGCATAAGAACAGGAGAAGTGGAGATTAGATGATCCTAGCCGGTGGATGTAAGCCTATCCTCTGCTGATTAACCCAGACTCAGTAAAGCCTTGTTTAAACACAGATAAGAGGTATCTTCTAACCTGCAAAGGAATCACCTTTTCAAGTAAGGTGCATGGGAATCCACACAATTGTAATCCTTTTATAATTGTTACCAACTACATATTTATTGAATATATCTGTTTTAATATATTTTTCACTCTATTTTTTCACCACCTTTTTCCATATATTTTTGTTTGTTTATTATTTCACAAGAACAAATGTTGAACTAACTTTTAGATTTGTATTCCGGGAGGTCTCCAATTAGACTTTCACAGCAGACTTTTCAACACATTGTATTTATATTTATTTATATTATGCTAATCACTGTTCAAGTTTTTGTATAGTTTGTAACAAAGTATCCACAAGTAAAATGTGACCTGTCAGCACATTGAATAGTAGGATATCCTATAGATATTACGAGCGCATCACTTTATCTATATCACGTCCACAGCCACCCCTCTGTCCAAGGTTTTACTTACCTCCTCATAAAAAGAAATCAGATTTGTTTGAAAAACTTCTGTCTTTCATGAATCCATGCTGTCTGTTGCTTAACCCCGTCTTGACCAGGTTGGCACTGCTGCCCGAGCCGTTGTAGCTGTACGTCGGCTCTTTAGGACGCTTTAGCAGGCGCGTGCCCGGCGGGTGCGATCGCTCATGACAGAGTGAGAACCGGGATCTGTGTGTGTAAACACACAAATCCCGGTTCTGTCAGGGGAGAGGAGAGAGATTGTGTGTTCCTACTAAGTAGAAACACTGATCTCTCTCCTCCTCTAGTCAGCCACATTCCCCCCACAGTTAGAAAACATTTAGGGAACACATTTAACCCCTTAATCACCCCCTAGTGTTAACCCCTTCCCTGCCAGTGACATTTACCACAAAATGTGGTTATTTTTAGCTCAGATAGCTCTATAATGTCAAAAGTGTCCGATGTGTCCATCACAATGTTGCAGTCCCAATAAAAATCGCAGATCACCGCCATTACTAGTAAAAAAAAATAATAAAAATGCCATAAATCTATCCCCTATTTTGTAGATGCTATAACTTTTGCGCAAAACAATCAATATATGCTTATTGCGATTTTTTTACCAAAAATATGTAGAAGAATACATATCGGCCTAAACTGATGAAGAAAATAGGATTTTTCGTAATACTTACCTGTAAAATCCTTTTCTTTGAGTACATCATGGGACACAGAGTTAGGCTAATATTCATTACCTACTGGGTTATACTTATCTCCAGGTGAATGGACACTGGCAGACCAAAGGTCTATAGACAGGAAGTGATCCCCTGTATAACCCCTCCGATACAGGAAGTACTTCAGTTTAGTAGCAAGCACTGAATCCTCAAAAAAGAGGGGAGGGATCTCTGTGTCCCATGATGTACTCAAAGAAAGGATTTTACAGGTAAGTATGATGAAAAAATCCTATTTTCTTTTTCATACATCATGGGACAAAGCGTTAGGCTAATATTCATTACCTACTGGGACGTGCCAGAGCAATATCCTTGGGGGGGAGGGAGACACCCTGCCAAACAATAGCCAGACTTTATATGGCAGCCCGCAGTACACTGTGGCCGAAAGCCAAATCCTTGGCTGCTCAAACATCCACTTGATAACATTTTGTGAATGTATGCACTGAAGACCAGGTAGCAGCCTTACAAATCTTAGCCACAGATATCTGAGGGTGAAAAGCCCAGGAGGTTCTAGACCCCTGGTAGAATGAGCTCTCACCCTAAAGGGAGGAGCTTTACGTTTCAGACCATAGGCCCAATGAATGAATGACCCAATTGGCAATGGAAGCTTTGGAAGTTGCCTGCCCCTTCTTGGGTCCTTTTGGTAAAACAAAAGAAGAGTCTGATCCTCGGATCTCCGCAGATCTAGACAAGTAAACCTTGACTGCACGAACAACGTCCAAGGAATGCAGTGGTCTCTCTTCCGCCGAACGAGGCCGAGAGAAAAAAGAAGGTAAAATAATGTCCTGATTTAAATTGATTTAAATGAAAGACTGACACCACCTTTGGCAAAAAGGATGGAACAGGTCGTTATGTATTTTTTTTCTGCTCCTTATATGGTACTAAATGTGTATTAGCAGGGTTATACATTCCTCCTCCGTTTTCAGCCAATCTTCTTACAACATTAGCAAACTTCATTTCTCGCTACCCGGGTATACTGATACTGGCCATGGGAGATTTTAACAATTGTATTGATCCCGGGAAGGACAGGTTAAGTGGAAAGACGGGTGATCCACAAAAAAAAAACTGGGCCTACACCATTCGCCCGTCTACTTGTGGAGATGGGCCTTACAGACATGTGGAGAATGCATAATCCTGTAGCTAAGGTATACTCTTGTCAATCAGCCTCAGTTGGAGGCCTCTCACGGATAGACTTGGGGCTGGGCAATGAATGTATACTCCCTATGATTGATTCTTCCCAATACCATGCCAGACAAATTTCAGACCACTCCCCACTTTCAATTGATGTACGAATGGGAGCAATAAAAGGGAATAGTCTTTGGAAACTCAACCCATTTTGGCTGTCACTCTTACCAGATCCTGACCCGCTGCCAAGAGCTTTAATCTCCTTCTTTAAACAAAATATAGGGTCTACGAGCATAGACACTGTTTGGGAGGCAGCCAAAGCATTCTTACGCAGACAATTCATTAAAGAAATTTCACATATTAAAACTAACACAAAGAAATGGGAGAATCAGGTATTAGCAGACGCACAGCAATCAGAAACTCTCTTCGTAGCAAACCCAACTGATGACACAAAGAGAGCATGGCTGGCATCCCAGTCCATGCTTAAACAATTATCCCTTCAATTAGCAGAAAATAAGAGATTCTTCTTACAGCAGAAACATTTTGAGGAGGGGGAAAATACGGGTCATATGTTGGCTTTGTTGGCTAAGTCGCAGCAAACATCCTCCCATATTGTGGCTGTGATGAATCCACAGGGCACACTGTTACTCCACACAAAATATTATAGGTACATTCAAAGACTTCTTTCAAGAGGTATATACATCTAAAGTTCACCCATCACAGGAAGACATTTGCACTTTTCTGGACAAATACCCTCTTCCATGTATATCCACAACAGACACAGAGCTATTGAATGCCCCACTGACAGAGGAGGAGCTTCTAGAGGTGCTAGCCCACGCACAAAATGGCAAAGCACCCGGTGCAGACGGCCTACCAGCAGAAGTTTTTAAACGTTATGCCACACAACTTATTCTGATACTTCTGCAGGTTTATAATTATGCATTTGAAACTGGAAGACTCCCTCCCTCTATGAGTGAGGCCCTCATTATAGTACTCTTAAAACCCGGTAAGGATGCACTATCCCCTGATGCTTATAGACCTATTTCATTACTAACATTTGATATAAAATTACTGGCCAGAGTTCTAGCCAACAGATTAGCCAAATATATCCAAACAGTGATACACAGAGATCAGTCAGGCTTTATACCAACTAGATCTACTTCTCAAAATTTACGCAGATTATTTCTTAATTTACAATTACCTACTGACAACATGGGCAATAGAGCCATTTTTTCATTAGACGCGGCAAAAGCGTTTGATAGCGTGGAATGGCCCTATCTCTGGGAAACATTGAAAAAATTTGGGGTGGGTCCCTCTTTTCTGAAATGGGTCCAACTGCTATATAATAATCCATGGGCATGAATGCGTATTAACAGGGATATCTCGGAGTCATTTAAACTTTTCAGGGGCACACAGCAGGGGTGCCCTCTTTCACCCCTGCTGTTTGCCCTAGCCCTCGAACCTCTAGCCATACATATTAGAGCATCACGAGACATAATCGGCTTTCATAGAGGCACTAATCAGGATATTATCTCACTCTATGCCGATGACACTTTGATATATTTAGGCGACACCGGCAGCTCCCTGGAGAATGTGATGCATTTGATCGCTGACTTCAGTGAGCTGTCAGGGTTTAGTATCAACTGGAATAAATCGGTACTCATGCCCCTAGACCCTCTTCCTAAGCCCCTACCTGATTGTGCGAGAGATGTCATGACGGTTGATCAATTCCGCTACTTAGGTATACAAGTCACCCCAGACCCAAATCAATATATCACACTGAACTTGGTACCTCTACTTCGTACCTTTAGGTTAAAATGTTCTGCATGGACAAGGCTTCCTCTCTCGGCTACAGGCAGAGCAAACCTGATTAAAATGGTGTGGGCACCCCAACCTTTGTATATTTTTCATAATGCACCCATTTGGTTACCACACAAATGGTTTACGCAAATAGATGCCCACTTCAGGGACTTAATATGGGGTACTAAAGCACCGTGGATTAGCCTACATACTCTACAACTCACTAAAGAACAAGGGGGACTGGTTGTACCACACGCCAGACTTGACTTTGTTGCATCCCAAATACAACACCTAGGTAACTGGGGTGACATAGATATCGATGACCCCATTAGAGCCCTACTGGTACCAGGCGGATCTCCATTGACGGCAATATCCCACCTAGAAGCAGGTCTTGTGCACTTGACACAAACGCTCCCCAAAATAAGTTTACTAAACACTTTGTGGAAATATATCAGATCTATCCTGAAAATTATAGGCCCATGTGACTTCACACCTATATGGAGGAATAAATACTATAAAGAACTTCTTAAACTTAAAGATTTTCGCTCTTGGGAAGCAAGAGGTATACACTATACTTTTCAAATGTTCAATGGTAACGTGTTTAAATCCTTTTCAGACTTACAAAATGAATTTATGATACCTAGAACACAGTTCTTTCAATACTTGCAACTCAGGCATGCATTTCAAAGCGAGAGACGGTTGTCTCCTCCTCCTCTACGACGGTAGCCCACCCCCTGTTGTCAGATGTGCTGATGGCAGAGGAGAGGAAGGGCATGATCTCGAGAATATATTCTAGACTATTTCATTCTGTACATGATGCGTCTAAACTTCCAAGCAGACGGGGATGGGAAAAAGACTTGGGTCCCATTGATGGAGAGAAATGGGAATTATGTTTAACCTCAGCCCCATTGGTGTCGGTCTCAGACTCACAGATTATCGCACTTATTCCTGCTTCATAGGGTATACAGAACACCAGTTAGACTATACAAGTGGGGACTCAGAACCTCACCAATTTGCCCAAAATGTTGTAAAGACAATGGTGATTTGCTACACATGATGTGGAAATGCCCAAAACTCTTTCCTTACTGGCAATATGCTCTTAATACTATATCTCAGGTATTTCAAATACCGGTTCTACATGACCCAGTTGTTTGTTTACTTGGGGCCTTGGCGATACCCTCACTCTCACCGAATGGTCACACTGCTGTCCTAAGACTTTTATACATGGCACGCAAGGCCACAGCGAGGCTCTGGATAACTCCAAGAGTACCAACTGCTAGAGGATGGGTCTAACTGGTAAATAACATGTTGATTCGTGAAAAAATTACTTAACATAGAAATGTTCCAAAAAAATTCAATTTAATGTGGCAACCCTGGCTGGACATGCCAGGGCTAGGCCCAGCACAGTTGGTAAAAGACAGACTGCTGCAAATGTGATCCGTGGACAGGAAGGTGGATATATAGATACACACATAACTTTTACTTTGACTAAGTATACTAGAACCATGGTGAATAAGTGTTTGTTTAAAGGGTTAAAAGTTAATATATTAACAATAGTAAGTTAAGAGAGCAGTGTTTCACACTCATACCTAGTACACTATGCCTTGCAACTATTAGGTAACTTTTACAATCAAGAATGGAATGGGTTATTGTTTTATGTTAACCCCTTTGTTAATAAAAAAAACTCCAAGCATCTAAAATACAGAGTCACTATTTACCGATTTATTTGATTTATGCTGCTTCAATAACTAGTACTGGAGACTTTAAATAATAAGTCCGTTTCATGTTACAGGTTAAGTCTACAGGAGTAGGTCAAAGATGACAACTATGGTAAAGACTGTATATGTATGTACTAATGCAATGATTCTGTACCTACTTATGTATCTATGTGTTTTCTACAAAGTAAACCTTTATTTTGATTTAAAAAAAAAAAAAAGGATGGAACAGGTTGTAACATGACTCTGTCGTGGTGAAGGATCAAGTATGGTTCCCAGCACGAAAGGGCCGCCAACTCCGACACCCTTCTAGCTGAGGTGATGGCCATTAGGAAGGCTAGCTTGTGTTAAAGCAAGTCTAATGGAATTTCCTTGATAGGTTCAAATGGTTGTTTCTGTAACACAGACAGCACCAAGTTCAAGACCCAAGGACACATAGGTGACCTAATGGGGGGAAGCAAACGAGTTGCCACCTGCATAAAGGTTCGAACCAGCGAATGGGAGGCTAAAGGCCATTGGAAGAATACTGACAGGGCCAAAATCTGACCTTTAATTGTACTCAAAGCCAATCTGATTTCCACAGCTGACTGTAGAAAAGAGAGAATTCTCCCAATCACGTATTTCCAAGGATGCCATTTTTTGGCTTCAAACCAAGCAATATAAGTCTTCCAGTCCTTATGATAGATATTCCTAGTGACATCTTTTCTAGCATTCACTAGGGTAGATACCACTGGTCCCGAGATGCCACGGTCCTTTAACACCCTGGCTTCAATAGCCATGCCATCAAATTTAGAGACTCTAAATTGGGGTGGAATATAGGACCTTGAGACAGTAGATCGGGGAGACGTGGAAGCGCCCATGGCCCGTCGATTGTCAGTCTCACAATCTCCGGGAACCAGGTCCTTCTGGTGCCACCAGAATGACTGGAACCCCCTCTCTCTGAATCCTGTGCAACAAATGTGGAAGGAGAGGGATTGGAGGGAAAGCATAAACCAGGTAGTACAGGATCATGTAACTACCGGAGCATCTGCTCTGATTGCCAGAGGATCTCTTGTTCGGGACACAAACTGCTGTAGCTTGTTGTTGAACCTGGATGCCAGTAGGTCGACCTCTGGCCATCCCCAATGCTGAAAATTTCCTGGAACACCCCTGGGTATAGGGACCATTCCCCTGGGCAGATCTGCTGGCGGCTGAGATAATCTGCCTTCCAGTTCTCTACTCCGGGGATATGGACTGCTGATGAAATTGTCACCTGTTCCTCTGTTCAAGCTATTATGTGGTTCACCTCCTTCAGAGCTGAGCGACTCCTGGAACCGCCTTGGTGATTTGCCTGCAGTGGCATTGTCAGACTGAACCCTGATAGGGCAGTCCTGAAACTCCACCGTCCAGGATCGTAGGGCCAGACATACGGCCCATAACTCCAGGACATTGATGGGCAGGATCTGTTCTGTCCTTGACCATTTCCCTTGAGCTGTGAGCCCCTCTAGGGTCACTCCCCAGCCTGAGAGACTGGCTTCTGTAGTCAGTACTCTTGAAGTTACCGGGAGGAAGGATTTTCCCTTTCGCAGGTTCTGATCCTGCAACCACCAGCTTAGGCTTAAGCGTGCCCAAGGAGATAAGAACACTGGATAATCCAGGGCTTGTTCTCTCCTGTTCCAAGCCAACAAGATGTCTTGTTGTAAAGGCTTGGAATGGAACTGGGCATAGGGCACTGCCTCAAAGGAGGAGGACACCATTCTCCCTAGAAGACTCATACAGAGCCGAATGGAGGGTTGTCGGGTGCCCCTTATCTGACGCAACTGATCCTTCAGGGCACAAATGCTTACGGGTGGCAAAAATACCCTTGCTTGGACTGTATCTAGGATCAGAACTAAATACTTTAGACTATGAGCTGGTCTCAAGGCTGACTTTTCGGTATTTATAAACAAGCCTAATCTTTCCAGATACCGCACTGTGCATGTTATGCTCTGTTCTAGAGCCTGTAGTGAGTGATCTCTGAGCAGGAGGTCGTCCAGATACCCGAGCACCAAGATTCCTTGGGCCATTAAAAGACCCAGTACTGGTGCTAGGACCTTTGTGAACACCCGGGGAGCTGTGGCAAGCCCGAAGGGTAGAGCCACAAACTGAAAATTACTTTTCTCTACTGCAAATAGCTGGAACCTCTGATGAGGCTGAAACATAGGTATGCGTAAATACGTGTCTCCCATCTAGAGCGAGGCTACCACTGAGCGGACAGACTCCATCCGAAAGGACTGTATTAGTAGATACTGGTTCAGGGATCTTAGATCCAAAATAGGCCTTGTGTCCCCATTTGGTTTTTGAACCGTAAACAGGTTCGAGTAAAACCCTGTGCCTCTTTCAGATACAGGAACCTCTACAATCACTCCTTGATGCACTAAATGATGTAGTATGAACGGAATGAAGAACGGCGCCAAAATAATACAAACAGTAGTAAAATGAAGTGATGCTGCACCAAAAAATGAGTGAACCTAATAAAGCAAAAAATAGTGAAAAATTGGGCGCAAAACCATGTATACATATGACTGTCACCTAGATAGGTGTACCATATATAGGTGCACTATATATGTGCTGACTATTATGGTACACCTATCTAGGTGACAGTCATATGTATACATGGTTTTGCGCCCAATTTTTCACAATTTTTTACTAAATGATGTAGTGCCTGAAAACAAGAAGTCTCTTTTTGGAGGATCCGAGGGAACGCTGGATCTTAGAAACCTCTGAGGGGGAACCCCCCGCAACTCTGGCTTGTAACCGTGGGATATAGTTGAGGTGACCCACTCGTCCCGAACTATTGTTCTCCAAATGTCTGCAAAGTGCAGCAGCCTTCCCCCCACCCGATGGAATGAGGGCGTCCCCTCAAAAGGAGGGCTTGGTGCTGGGTTTAGAATAGTTTTGGACCCAGGGCCTTTTCTGGCCCTGGCCTTGCAGCTTGCCCCTGGCTCTAGTGCCCTGTTAGCGGTGAAACTGCCTTGGCGCTGAGACACTTGAGGAAGCAGTCCATGAGGTTTTAAACGAGGGACGCCTGAAGGTTTTCTTCACAGGAAGTAGAGAACTCTTCCCTCCGGAAATCTTTTGGATAGATTTGTCCAAATGATCACCAAATAAACGTTCCCCATGAAAGAGGAAACCTGTCAATAACTTTTTACAAGGAAGCTCGGCTGACCAGTTCTTAAGCCACAAAAGTCTGTGCATATGTACAGACAAGAGAGCCAAACGAAACCTGCTGTATTGAATCCTTTAAGGCGTAAACAGCAAAACACAGCGCTCTAGGAATAGCTGTCTTATTTTCAGCCAGATCATCCTCCCGGTTAGGCCTGTCAGGCCGTCTGACCTGATCCTTTATGGACTGTCAGATACCAAATGCTGCAACAGCTGGCTGAATAGCTGAACTGGCCAAATGACTCCAATTTCTTGTCGACAGGGTCTTTCAAGCCCTGTGCGTTACCTACCGGACAAGTTAAGTTCTTATTTAAGGAAGAGACTGCTGCATCTGCAGCTGGCCTGCGCCACTTCTTAAACTTTTCATCCATGGGATATAAAAGAGAAAACCTCTTAAGCCGCGTACACATGAGCAGAATGTCCGACAGAAAAAGTCCGACGGAAGCTTTTCATTGTATATTCCGATTGTGCGTGTGCCTCATCTGAGTTTTTTTTTCAAAAATTCTGTCAGACCTAGAAATAGAACATGTTCTAAATATTTCTGATGGAACCAATTCTTATCATTAAAACTGATTGTCTTTATGCTGTTCCGACGGAACAAAAATGACGCATGCTCTGAAGCAAGTACGAGACAGAAGCTATTGGCCACTGGCTATTGAACTTCCTTTTTCTAGTCCCGTCGATCATGCTGTACGTCACCGCGTTCTGGATGGTCTGACTTTGGTTTGACCGTGTGTAGGCAAGACCACTTGAATGGAAAGCCGTCGGAGTTGAGTTGGAGAAACCTTCGGAGTTTATTCCGACGGCAAAACCGGTTGTGTGTACACGGCATTAGGAGGAACAAAAATTCTGTCAGGATGTCCCCAATCAGCATACATCACCTGTTCCAACAGAGGGTGTAAGGGGAAAGCCGGGGACCCCAAAGTGGACCAGGGAGGCTCAGTAACCTCTGTAAGAGGCAACTTAAAGACAGAACGAACAATCTCGGTAAGAGTTTGGATCAAAAGCCTCTGCGACTGAGAGGCAGACATCAACTGGATATCTTCTTGTCCAGATTGCTCAGAAGCAGACTCATCCGCCAGGCCCTCCACAGAATCCAGAGCTCCTCCCCATCCTTGTGTAAGGGCTTACCTTGGTTGGAGTCCATAGTGCAGAGATGTATGCTCACCCTTGCAAATACACACAGCCCACGGTAACAAGGCAAGAAGCTACCTGGGCTGTGAATCTGTGCACGGGGGCTTGACAGGAATTTACCAAAGGATTGTCCAGGTAAAGCCGTAGTCAGGGATTCCAGAAGTCAGAATAAACGATAAACAAGCCAGGGTCAGAAGCCGGGGTGAGTCTTGGAATATTGTAACTAGAACACTGGAACACAGGAATACTGGAACACAGGAATACTGGAACCTTAGGCAAAACAAAAGACAATGAACTGACAAAGCCCTCAGAGTGAGGCAGTGTTTTATACCCAGCTGATTGGATAAACTGCCTCAGCTGAACCAGGAGTGACAGGTACTAATTGAAACAAGATCCACAGTATGGCCCTAGCATTTCATGCAGAACTGTACAAAGCTGGAAAGCAGGCTGAAAGGAATAGAGGTGTGGCTCAGAGGCAAAGTAACAGGAGCACTAAACAGGCAGTCATAGGTTCAATACCTCTTTGAGCCACTTGGAGCGTGACCACGCCTGGATGTCTGCATGGCACCGCAAGGACCGTGACACCTTGCTCCAAACTAGGAGGCTCCGGGGAGGGAGATCTGTCACACTTCTTGTCAGCCTGCAGGATGCAGTCAATCATGGCAGCAATCCTGTGCTCTAACCCGGCTAGGGCGGAGGACAGTTCATCCTTGGTGATAAAGGGTGAAGCAGCAGTGTTGACTGTAGGCACAATACCAGATAGGCACAGCGGCTCAAATTGCCTGGAAGCCTCTGGTCTTTCAGGGGATACAACACTAGGGATACGACAAGGTTCATCAGGAACTACTGATGACATAGGTGTGTCCTTCCCTGTAGTGTTAGTCCCGCTCCTCTTTTTTGAAGACATTCACAAGCCACAAAAAGAGAGTACCTGGGTGTAGTATTAACACACCTCAGAAGGGAGAACCTTTAATAGGCCTCACCAAGCCCCAATGTAACAATCCTGCTAAGCACCTTTAGCCTGCCAAGCAACACATGGTGACTCACGTGACCCGGGTAAGGAGGAACGAACTGCTGTAAATGCCTGGTTCAGAGCCTGCTCTGTGTCCCACAGCTGCCTTCTGGAAGCTCCGCTTGCTTGGCATACACAGCTTAAATAAGCTGGCTGTGGGCCAGAACGTTCTGTGCATGTGCACGCACGCAGTCCAGGCAAACGGGCATGGCTGTGTTCACGTATGATGTGAATATTCGTGTGCCCAGATAAAGGCTATGGTGCATGTGCAGCTTCGGGGGATGGCCGCCAGAGTAAAATACAGCCAGACACAAGCAAAAAAGTACACTTTGCAGACACCCACAGCTAGCCCAAAACTCCCCGTATGGTCACTGCACACAGGTGTCCAGCCTCTAACTAGCTTGACTGATTGTTACACTCACTGGGACACCCCACAATAAGTAAAGGGGTTTCACTTTATAAATAGAGATCTTGTGAGCTACCATTAGACAACCCAAGGTTACAACTACCATCTGGTATAGTGATGGAAGAATTATAAATGTGAATAAAGAACCAATTCACAGCACCTTAGCATTAATCACAATCCCATAATCTGTGAAAAAAATATATATGGATAAAGAAAATGTATTGAAAGATTTTCTTTTTTTTTTCTTGCAAATGGGGTGTAATTGTTCACGGCATCAACCTTACATTTGTAAGGTTATTATCACATAGCGCTGCATTTTCTTTATTTATAATAGGGTTTCAGTTACCTGTCCAAGTGCAGGGCAGCTTAGAAACTAAGAGACCAATCTTCACCCATCATGGCGGGTTCCTGACACTTGAGGACCTTCAAAGATTGAGTACCCTTTTCATGTTTAGGGTCCACTCCCTTGGACATCACCCTGCAGGAATGCCTTAGCGCTGTGGTGTCCAGGATTCCACTTCGCAGGGTCCAGAGCCCAGAGGTCACATTACAGGCAAAACCTCGCAAGATCTTGAGTCTTTTTTGCGAGGCTCGGGTACCATTTATCTAAGCATATAGAGCCTGTGTCAAATGGATCTGATTGGTCAATCCCTTGATTCATTTAAGAACCATTTGTGGGACTAGAGATCTCAAACCAACGTGCCCATCCACCTTGCAGACACTGGTAAAAAACTGAAGCGCTTCCTGTATGGGAGGGGTTATATAGGGGATCACTTCCTGTCTAAAGACCTTTGATCTATCAGTGTCCATTCACCTGGAGATGAACTATAACCCAGTAGGTAATGAATATCAGCCTAACTCTGTGTCCCATGATGTTTGAAAAATAATTTTTTTTTTTTTTTTTAATTTTGGGGATATTTATTAAAGCAAAAAGTACGAAATGTTGTGTTTTTTTTTTAAATTGTCTCTTTTTTTTGTTTATAGCGCAAAAAATAAAAACCTCAGAGGTGATAAAATACCACCAAAAGAAAGCTCTATTTTTGGGGAAAAAAGGACATACATTTTGTTTGGGTACAATGTCGCACGAGCGCGCAATTGTCAGTTAAAGTGACGCAGTGCCGTATCTCAAAAAACGGCCTGGTCAGGAAGGGGGCAAATCCTTCCGGGGCTGAAGTGATTAAATATTATTTCCAGCAAGAACTCAACTATGTGGTCTTTTATCAAACTCTCCAGTATCTTCCCAACTATAGAAAGTAAACTAACAGGTCTATAGTTACTTGGTAAAGACTTTGATTCCTTTTTAAATATAGGCACCACATTGGCTTTACGCCAATCCAGTGGTACTATTCCAGTCATTAAAGAGTCACTAAAAATGACAAACAATGACTTTGAAATCAATTTTATTCTGTCAAAAAGATTTCTGGACCATATCAATTTTGAGCCATTGTGGATCATTTGGGGCAGTGTCAATACCATCCCCATTATGGACATGAGCTCCCCTATGCTCCTTTGTATACACAGTGCTGAAGTAGGTATCTGTATGAGAGTTTTCGGGAAATGGTGGATGCCGTTGAGGTGGTTCTGTTTGCCCAGATTCATTCCAGCTATGAAGTGGTAATTCCAACATGAGATGGTCTCTGGAATGGTAAATGTCTTCTGGAGATAGGGAGACCATATATTCCTTTTTCCTGGAAGGTGTTGACAACAGATTATTATTAATAAACAGGATTTATATAGCGCCAACAGTTTGCGCAGCGCTTTACAACATGAGGGCAGACAGTACACTTACAATACAAATCAATACAGGAGGAATCAGAGGGCCCTGCTCGTTAGAGCTTACAATGTAGAGGGGAGGGTCAAGTATAAACAAAAGGTAATAACTGTGAGGGGTGAGCTGATGGAGAAAATTAAAAAACAGTTGTTAGGTGTGGGTAGGGTAGGTGCCATCCTAACAGGCTGGAGAGGGGTTCTGGGGACTTGGTCTCTGCAGAAGAGGCTGCTACCCATCAACATTTTAGAACTGAGGCCAATTCACTTGGCCCTGTTTCCTTCCTTTGATGTTGCTGGCAGGCCTTCTTATGATCGTTCAGTCAGACAAGACCATAGCTGTGGCACACATTAAGTGGGCATCAGAAGTCGGGTGACCCAGGTGGTCCTCATTCTGCTTTGGGTGGAACACATAATTTCTGCTTTTTCTGCCCTTTACATTGCAGGCATTGGCAGGTGGATTTTCTCAGCCGTCAACAGTTGTCTCTGAGGTGGGAACTCCTCACCCTGAGGTGCTTGAGGAGCTCTGCCAAAGATTGGGGGAAACTGTATGTAGATCTTCTGGCATCCAGGTTCAAAACAACACTGGAAAGGTTTATATCCAGGACTCGAGATCCTTGGGCAATGCGGTGGATGCTCTAGTGGTACCATAGGATCAGCGAACTAACAAAATAAAAAATTTCCGTGCTTGCCCTCAAAAGTGAAAAAAATAAAAATACATGAAGTGGTGCAGCTAAATCACTATAGTGTTTTCAACCACTCAACCATGACAAATACATCAACAAAGTGCAGTGTTACCACATAAAGAGGTTTTTTTCACAATGATCAAGTCACGGTCACGCGATGAAACGCGTCAGTGGGCTGGGCTGTGTGACATCAGGATGCTCGGAAGCGCGATTTTAGCTGTGTTTGAACATCGCTTGATGGAGGTTCACTCTTAAGGGAGCCATGATTGTATACTAACAATGACTCTATGCAAATCATCTGGTGTACTGAATAGTACAAGTATACTTTATTTGTGAGTATTATAATGTTTTTAATAGATTGGAAAGTTCTTTTTGATACTACAGTATGAGAGTTTTCTCAATGTTTTCCCTATATTGAATGGCGAAGTGAGCTTTCACCATTGTAGTGAAAACATTTCAATTATTCTGAGGATATCCTTGGATCACATTACCCAGTGTGCTGGGACCCGCATCTTTGGACCTCACCTTGTGTAAGTCTACATTTGAGGTGAGGAGCCACTTTGTAAGGTGGAGGTGCACTGTGGTGGATTATAGTCATCTTCTGCAGCACGAGTTGATGCATAGCGGGTTTTTGGATGACTTTGTATACTGAAGCACAAGGACAGGCATCAAGAGACATCATTATATCATAATTGGTCACATGAATAGGAACGTACCATTTGTATATAATCAATTATTTACACTGAAGTAGACAAGTATTAGTAGTCCTTTGTATTAATATATATGTGGTTGCGATCCACTTTGTAGATTAATTTACCATAGGATCAGTACTTCCTAATATACTGTATATCTTGCCACTGTTGCAGCTTCTACTTTGCCTGCTTTGCAGGGTCCAAATAGAAGGGATTCCAGTGCTTCTGATTACCCTGGCTTGACCCCGGAGGACTGGGTACTCCAAAACGGTAGGCATGTCATCACACAAACCATGCACTCTTCCAACCCGACCTGCTGGCGCAAGGTCCAATCTTCCATCTTGCTTTATAGTCACTGGCCTTGACTTTGTAAAAGGAGGGGAAGAGAGAAGGAAGCACCAGCTCAGTGTAGAGGTTTAACATTCCATTTGATTAAACGTTCAAATGCACTTACACAAGTAAATATCATGCTCAAATGATTGCAGCGGGAGGGAGAAATTTTGTCCCAGAAGGACCTTTGACTTTGTGGCTGCTGACTAAGACAGGGGTGTCTCGGATTCAGTTATTCCTACTCTGCCCAAGGCTAGAAAGGCAACTTGCAGGAAAATTCACCTGGAAAACGTATTTCACTTGGTATGAGGCTTGGGGATTTCAACCTTGTAGGTATGCGATTAGTCACATTCTCATCTTCCTTCAATCAGGAGTAGATCAGGAACTGGTCTTGAGTACAGTCAAGGGTCAAATATCGACACTTTCAGAGACCAATTGCTTCACATTCTTTGTGCGGGCTGTTGTTCAGGGTATTATGCACATTGTTCCACCAGTTAAGACTCAGTTGACTCCATTAACTTTAACCTTGCACTTTGTTTTGCAGAACTCTCCATTAGAACCCATTCAGGATACTCCTTTAGTCCTTCTGGCTTAGAAGGTTATTTTTCTGGTCACCATTACTTTGTCTCTCAGAGTTTTGGAATTGGCTTCCATTTCCTGTAAGGAATCATTCCTAACGCTCCATCAGGACAAGGTGGTTTTATGGCCCCAGTCCTCCTTTTTGCCTAAGGTGGCTTCTTCATTCCTTCTTAACCAGGATATTGTACTACCGTCCTTCTGTCTGAATCCTCAGATGACCAAGCACAAAGTTTTGTACACTTTGGATGTGGTTTGTGCCGTCAGCTGTTACCTGAGCTCAACTGCTGCCAATCGGCAGTCAGAGTCCCTCTTTGTGCTTCCCAAAGTCCTAAAGAAGGGTCACGAAGCTTATAAATCTTTAATTTCTTGATGTATCTGGCAATGTACAGCATTTCTCAGGCTTACGACACCCTTTCTGCCAGTGTCCAGTCACCTATAGGTGCCAGCATAACGCTTATGAACGTGAAGATGCTCTGTGTCCTGTGATATACTCAAAGAAAAAGATTTTACAGCCAACCAAAAATGTAACTTTTTGCATTGGTTGCAAATTGGCCCTGAAAAAAAGGCCAGAAAAAAATTACAAGATTGAGCTTCCATACACTTCAGCGGATTTCAAGCTCTCTATTTAAAGCAGCGTTCAACTCAAAAAGCGACGTTCTACTTTAAGGTCTCCACCTCTCTAAATGGCATTTTTGTGGGGGGTGCCTAGGCGATCTGAGCGGAAGTTCTCCTTCCCCCACCCTACCTGCAGTCATCTGGGACACATCATAGGTCCCAGAAGACTGTGGGACTATTCACAGTGCGCAGCGGAGCACCCAGTGGGCACCTGGCTGTGAAGCCATAAGCCAGGGGTCCAGTTTACTGTCCCATAGACAGTTGGGGGGCTGGCCTATAGTTTGAAAAAAAAATATGAACAAATTCCTATGCACACTACACATCTTATTTGTAGTGCAAAAAAATAGGAAAAAACAATACAATATTTAAAATGAAGAACGATTTTAATCAACATAAACTTATTAGTATTTCAATGGGAAGTATGGGCCTGCTTTTGGCTAATAAGTTGGTCAATGTCCGGTTCCATATTTGTCACTGCTAGTCGTAACAAGTGATACAAGTGTGCATCAGGTCATCTGGATCTGGTTGGAGATTTCAGATGTTTCATTCGAGAAAAAGTCTGATCACAGACATAGGTGCTGCCAAAGATGGTTGCCATTTTGAGTGCATGGTTCCTGAGATTAAGATATGTGTCAGAAGGTAGAGATGCATAGAATTTAGCAAGGCTGCTTGACTTGAATGCGTCTTTCAGAGACCCACAATTCTGTAGTTCGGCCAGTGTCATTTGTTAAATAAGATCAACAATTTCAATGTCAACAGAAAATGGGTTCTGGAAACGCTGTATGTCCTGTTCTTGGAGATGAAGCTCTTTCAATCTAAATTGAATCTCCTTTTTTAACTTTTCCAGTGAATCCACACATGTTTTGTTTGGGAATGCAACTGCTGTTTTTTCCGCCAACACTTGTTTAATGAGGAGGTCTAATTTTACTTCAAATCCTTTCACAGATGAGCTTCCCCTTTCCTTGAAGTTGCACATTGAAACTGTTAAGTAGCTCTGTTACCTCGGTCAGAAAGGCAAGGTGCCATTCTGCATCTTTGAGTTCTAGTACTTCTGTGTTTTTTGAAAGCAGAAATCTGTGGAAGTCATAAAAAAATGTTTCAAACTCTCCCCCAACTCTGTGTGGTACAGAATATTTTCATAGGCAACATTTAGCTCAGACAGATATTCCTGAAACGGTCTGTGGTTTAGTGCATGAGCTCTATTGAAGTTAACACAAGATACCACAATTTTCATGACAGAGTCCCACTTCACTGATTTACAACACAGCGCTTGTTGGTGGATGAGGCAGTGTATGGCTATTGGATGGGAATGGTTGTGTTTGTCTATCTCTTGGTTAATGCATGCAACCACTCCTTTCTTAGACCCCACTATGCTAGGAGCATCATCAGTTGTCACACTGGCTAGTTTAGGCCAGTAGTCAAAAAATATAGTAAAAAATATAGTCAAAAAATTTCCTTTAACTAAGTGCACTGTGTTCGGGCGCCAGACACAGTGCACTATGGGAAGTGCCACATCAATGCAATCAGGAGATTGAAGACGCGGCGCTTCATTGGCGGGGTTTGGAGCTGCTTTGATGACCAGTGCCCATCAATGTAGGCTCACTAGTGGCGATCAATGCAGCCTCACAAGTGCACATCAATGCAGCCTCACCAGTGCACATCAATGCAGCAGAGGAGGTCACCCAGCCAGTGAGTGGGAGCAGAGGGATGGTTGCAGCACAGGAAGCAGCCAAGGTGGTGGCTGGCTTAACACTGCAGATGAGCAGCCTGGCCGGGAAAAGGTGAATGGGCATAAAAGCAGGGGATGGAGGTAGACAGGCTGAGCAACGAGGGAAACTCATGGGGCAATCAGAGGCACGAATGGTGCAGGATGAAGACAGGATGGTTGGAGCTCCTTTTCTGAACCGTCCACCGCGGCTCACATCCGGAAACCCCCCCCACGAGTTGGGTAAATGACCTTGGTGGGCCGTATATGGCCTGCAGGCTGTAGTTTTGAGGACCCTTGCCCTATACTTTCTGCTGTATCCTCTCTCTGTATACTCTGCTGTGTCTCCTCCCTCTCTCTCCTCCCTCTCTGTACTCAGTGCTCTCTTCTCTCTATACTCTGCTATCTCTTTCCTCCTGCTCTCTTTGGAATTTCACATTACTTACCAAATATATTTTTAGAACTTTGTAGTGCCCTCTTAAGGCTCGCTTCACACAGCTGCAACCTGGGACCCTGGGCAAACATTTTCTTGGGCTCCCCATGCAATTTCGCTCTCCGCCTGCTCTGAGTCTACAATAAATAGCAGCTAGACTCAAAATCAGATTACTGAATCAGATCAGGCAGTGATTGCGATTGGTTGCCAAAGGTTATAGTGTATCATTATCACTCACTGACTGGCTGCTAGAGATTACAGCACACATTATGGCTCACTTTTAGGGTTAGAGGTTACAGCACATGACGTCTGCTTGTTGATTGGTTGCTAGAGATTACTGTACATCAATATCGCTCACTGATTGGTTGCTAGAGGTTACTGGACATCCTTACCACTCACCAATTGGTTGCTAGAGGTAACTGCACATTATTACTGCTTATTAATTGGGTGTTAAAGGTTACTGCATATCCTTACCACTCAATGATCGGTTGCAAGAGGTTAGTGCACATCATTACTGCTCACTGATTGGTTGCTAAAGGTTACAGCACATCACCTCCTCACTGCCTGCACACTATGGACTGGGGAGGTGAGAGGACCCATCAATAGACAGAAAACTCCAATGTAATGGAGAGTCACATTGAACCTTAATGTAATGGGGATTTAGACAAACCACTAATGTAATAGGAGCAATCACAGGAACCACTAATGTAAGGAGGGATTTACACTGAACACCAATGTAAAGGGGACCTTCACACTGGCCACTAGTGTGAATGAAAGGATTGTACACCAAGCCCCAATGTAATGAGAAGATTTACACTGACCACCACTGTAACATGAAGCACATGTAACATGTTGGTTGTCATCGCTGGCTTGTCCACCTTGGCTCCCGGCCATAATGTCCCTGGATGGCTCACTACCTGATGAGTGGCCCAATAGCCACGAAACGCATAAAGCTACCAGATACCGTGTTTTACTCTTGTATCATATTTTCATGTTTTACGTTTTTTAACCATTATGAAAGGACCAGTGAAGCCATAGGTCATGCAGGCATTACCCTGCAATCTATGAATGTACTTATACGTAATTGGCGGACTGTGTAATTTCATCATGTTATGTCATGTGTTACCATTGTTATTATCATTGTTTCTAGACTAATATTAGCAACATGTATGTAACCTCTGTATATGATTTAATAAACACTTTATATATCCACCAATTTATTGAATTGCTATCATGTGCTTTGTGTAAAGTCCCACCCCCCTGTTGCTCTCCCTTTGTTACATTGATAGGGATGGAAACACATGGCCTTACCAGGCCATGTTTTCACATAAAGTCCCAAACCCTTTTCCCCTCGTAGTGACCACCAATGTAACAGACATTTAGCATGCTTTCACATTTGAGTGTGTCAGGAACGCATGTAAAATTGCTTTCCTGACACCACAGAAACGTGCTGCCCTTTAGTTGTTAATGACACCCTCACACATCTGCTGAGATGTGCGTATTCATATGTACCACAATTCACGGTGCTGTGGCACCATGTTATTTTGAAAAAGGGTTCCACCTCCAATTTGCTGGCCTTGCAGAACAGGCTGATGATAGGTTTATTGACCACAGTTGTAGGCAGGACTTTCAAGCATGCCCATTTACCTCCCCAGTGGGCAGCATTCAGCAGAAGTGATGGTGGATATGACCTCAGTGGGGCATGATATACATATGGATTCTGCCTCTATTTACATATCAATACAGCAGGTCCACGGCTAGTTACATATTCATGCCGCCACTATTTACACATACATTCAGGTTATTTACATGTAAACACAGGGCCTGCAGGCGAGTCATCTGTACATGGCAATAGGCAGAGCTGGGCAGCATTAGTAACAGAATTTCACACTGAGATATCGGGACACAGAACGGAACTAAAACTTCAAGGGATAAGGGAATTTGAATTGGGATAGTTGGCAAGTATGAGGCAGCTGCTTTGGGCACCACAACAATGATGAGGCCCAGGGCAGAGGCCCCTTTTGCTCTGCCTTAAAGACTGCCCTGGATTTCAGTAGTGCTATTAAAGCAGTTCTCATTGACTAACATGGGATTTCACATGTCATTTGACTTGGGGTCTCACAAGTCGGATCCCAAGTTGCGGCAGTGTGAACCGAGGGCAAGTGTTTCTTTCACTAATCTAGCCAGATTTACTGCACAGAACTGTGCTCTCTGATTGTTTCCCTCTCCCTTCATCCTGCCTCCTTCACCACCTGAAGCATAGCAGAAAAAGAAACTCTCCTGCGCACGAGTGGATTACCAGTCTATATAGTGTCACAGGCCTTGCTGCCCTCAATGATAGGGGTATCCTAACAATCAAAGATAAAAAAGGAAAAGAATGGCACACTAGCCTTGTGCATTATCTTTTGGATGTGTTTTTATTAAAAATGATAAAAAAGAAAACGACTCACAAACAACTGTAGAACTGTGCTCTCTGATTGTTTCCCTCTCCCTTCATCCTGCCTCCTTCACCACCTGAAGCATAGCAGAAAAAGAAACTCTCCTGTGCACGAGTGGATTACCAGACAGTCTATACAGTGTCACAGGCCTTGCTGCCCTCAAGGATAGGGGTATCCTAACAATCAAAGATAAAAAAAGGAAAAGAAGGGCACACCAGCCTTGTGCATTATGCTTTGGATGTGTTTTTATTAAAAATGATAAAAAAGAAAACTACTCACAAACAACTGTAGAATTCTTGCATTATGAATTATCACCAAATAGCAGCAATCAGTCTGAGATGAACAATACACTCCAGAGGTCACGGAGGAAATCACAGAGGCCACTGCCAGTGGACGCGTTTCGAAGGGGAACCCTTCTTCCTCAGAGCTCAGCAGTGTACACTGCTTCAGCAGTCCCCATATATATATACACATATGCACCCTCTATTAATCAATCCAGGACTTGAGGCTATACTGTTTTTGGGCCACCCACTGGGGGAGAGGCCTCAAGTCCTGGTTTGATTGATTGACAGATAGAGGGTGCATGTGTGTGTGTGTGTATATATATATATATATATGGACTGCTGAAGGGGTGTACACTGCTGAGCTCTGAGGAAGAAGGGTTCCCTTTTGAAACGCGTCAGCTGGCAGTGGCCTCCTCTGTGATTTCCACCGTGACCTCTGGAGTGTATTGTTCATCTCAGACTGATTGCTGCTATTTGGTGATTGTTCGTAATGCAAGAATTCTACAGTTGTTTGTGAGTAGTTTTCTTTTTTATAATTTGTAATAAAAACGCATCCAAAGGATAATGCACAAGGCTGGTGCGCCCTTCTTTTCCTTTTTTACCACCTGAAGCATGCAGCTTGTCACATTATCTCTCAATGCAGAGAAAAGGATCGACAAGATAGATAAACCAGGGAAGAGGAATACAGTAGGTATCCTTTGTCTGTAGGTTTAGGAGGATCAGCTGACATGAATAATGAGTGATGAAGTGGCACATTAACAGACAGCACTGGGCAGGTTTAGAAAAACATTGGTGGGTGGATACCAGAGAGGGGGGAGTGGGAGAAATCTCCTGGTCTTGTGGGTGGCTTTTCCTTAGGACACGAGGGTGCGTTTAATGATGTCAGGGGTTGCAGCACTTCCTCACTCCACTAACCGCTATGCCATCCTGAAGTTTGCTTGCGACAGGTTCCAGGAAGACATGGAGGAGTTTTCTGTTCAGAAAACTGCTGGCTGAGGTGAGGCCCAGTCCTAAAAACAGGGACAGCTTTAGCATTGCTGCGAAATAGGTACCCTACCAGGAGGAAGCCCTCTGGAGAAGCACTTTGTCCTCATGATGAGGAAAAGGGACCCTTACCCACAATCCTTGCCTTGTGGTTGTGGGAGTCTGTGGTCAGAGAGCTTATCGAAATCTGGAAGCCATTTTTAACATAAAGGGGTCTCCAGATATCCACTCCCCCACCCTATCTCAACTTCAAGACTTTGGAAAAATCCTTTATTGGAATAAATACCTTTTGTTATCAAAGAAAAACAAAAATCTGGGGCATCCACCGCTCTTGCCTCCTCCAGCACATCGCTGCTCTTCCACTTCTGTCACTCATTTTAAGATGTCCTGCTCTCCTCTTCTCAGCACCCAAGTTCTAACCTATTAAAGAATGGTGGTACGGCTGCATGGCTGTTGTCCTCTGACTGAGTGTGGCAGCCTCAGGAGTGATGACAAGCCTTTGCTTTGATCTCTTAATTATTTTGTTAGTTCTTCTAAGAACAAAAGGAGAGCTCCTCCTGAAAGAAGGCAGAAATTGAGCAATTTCATCTTCCTCACTTAGGCCTGCCACGATATGGGGGATGAGTAGATATAAGGGCAAAAAAATATTAGAGTGAGAGATCAAGGAGAGATACAGTAGAAAAAAAGGAGAGCTGTGCAGTGTTGTCAGTTTACAATATTGCTTCTGCTTGCAGCTACAGTATTCCTGCAACAATTAAAAAATAGAACGCTTAAACAATTCTGCCTACTCTAGCCGTAGCAGGTTTCAAGGATTCTGGCGGGATTAGTGGATGAGGAGAAAAAGGGCACATCAGCAATGCCAGCCTTTTTATTTACATTACAAAAAAATAAAGGTATTTGGATATTCAGATATCTCCAAGTAAAGCATTTTTGTTCTCTGTATACTAAGAGGCTGCATCGATCTGCAGTTTCAAACATCCTTTGAGCATACTTGCTCTTTGGACCCGTGGGCGCCTGGTTTGATCCCTAGGATATATGCCCATTTGACCTCACCATTGACTTTAGCGCCACCAGCCTATGCCTTTTGCTGAGCTGCTGATATTGATGTCCCCCCTGGAACCTGAGGATTGGGCGGAGATCTGGTAATCCACCAAGTCATCCACACTCAATATTTTAGCACTCAAAACTAATTGCAAAGTCTTAACAAAGTGGAATCTAGTCCCAGCCAGAATAGCTAAAATTTTGCCCTCTTACCCCTCAAATTGCTTCAGGGGCTGCTCTGAGGAGGGTACGCACATGCACATTTAGTGGACCTGTCCCATAGCCTCTTTGTTCTGGACTGAAGTATTTCATATGCTATCTGTATTGTTAGATACTGCAATTCAACCTGACCTGACCATAGCGTTACTGGGTCAATAATTACTTGCCATTCAATTTCGGATCAGTTGCTGTTACAACCCTAATTGTTTTCTGTGGAGCTGGTGTATCTACACCAGTTGTTGAAGGCGCCAGGCATTGTTGAGTCTGTAAATGACTCCGAACATCCCCTCCCCTTTTCTCTTTCTTTCTTTCTTCCATTTCTTCCATTTCTTCTCTGAACTTTCACTTTTTGCCACGATTATTCTCTTGTTACAAGGACCGTTATCACCCACTCCAAGTAGGGTATTTGGGAGCCCTCTGTGTATTTTACCTTCCTGGTATAATGGGGACCCTATGTTTGTGTCTCAAGTTATTTAATGCTCTATGACATTACATTCCTTGTTATGCTGTCAATAGTAGATCTCAAAGAACTTACAAAATGTTTTTATTGTGTTAAGGGAGTGTGACCAATTGTACATCTGCACATGTATTTTATTGCCTGTACAATGCAATGTCTTCTTTATTTAAAAAAAAACCTTTGAACAAGAAAAAATAAAAAGGGTATTTGGGGGCTTCTACTTTTGCCAAGCAAAGTGGGCCTGGTATAAATTCTTTCTCCCTACTGGAGCAAGTTGAACCAGTTTTATAGGGTTTTTCCTTCCTCTGTGGGTATAGGATTTTGTATATGGAGGTTTTATATTTATTATTTTCTTTTGATTGATCTAGAACAACTTTTTCAACCTGACTATGTAACTATACGTAACTTGATGAAAACATGTCGCTGGTAAAACTACCTGAAAAGCCTTTTTTAACTGACATGATATAAACAATATATTATTTTACAATTAAGGAAGATTGGGTTCTGCTGCTGTCTGTAAGCAAAGCAAATTGTAAAAGAAAAGAAAATCAATTCCACAGCTAAAAACACCCAAACCTGTAATTTAAATAATTTGTGTGTTTTCCATGTTACTCTCAGCAGTACCCATCTATTAGTTTGCCAATAAGCTACCCAAGAGCAACCATTGTCTCCGAAATTCACATCCTATTGATTTCAACAAAATCTTCCTAAAATTCACTTTATAAGTTTAATGAATTTGCTTGAACTCTGAACAAATTTTCGATGATTCCATTGTCAGCTGGCAGGTTGGAAGCTCATTGAGGAACCTGTATAGAGCTCTTATATACATCAGTGCAATCTCAAGGTCACTTTTCACATAACGTATAAAACATGGCTTCAGTGTGACCAGACACAGTGTTGCTAATCAATCTTTTGGTTTGTTTTAGCTAAAGTGATTTGCTTTCCTGACATCTTAAACTACCTTAGCAAACTCTTGCCCAAGAAGAAAAATCCAGGGCATCACCCGGACTTCTAGACACCTCTGCCTGCTACAGCACCACTTAAACCTATCCAGTTAGTCATCAGTTTTGGGTTTTGCTTGTTCCACAGAAAAACCTGGATGAGCTTCATTGAAAAGTATAGTTTTTCTACATTCTGACCACCCAGTCATGTCACAAGGTACCTCAGAATCTCTTTGAAGGATACTGCTCAAACATTATACACACACCTCTGTCTAGCTCCAGTCCCCCCAAGATTCCTGCCCTCAGCAAATCGCAGACAGGAACTTTTAATCAACTACCACTCCCCTTCCCCTTCAGAACCGAACCACAATCTGTCAGAACAGAATGAGGATTATATTGCCTCTTCTCAAAGTTGATTCCCACCTGAGACCCATTTTAGATGAGATATCATTGACAAAAGAAAAAAAAATGCTTCCCCTGAGAAAGTAGTTTCTACTATTTTGGCAAATCAATATAAAGTTAGTTATACAAAAGACATTGGAACTGGCAGAAATTTGCTATGTGTACCCAGCATAAAAACCTGAGTGGAATGTTTACACAGGGATTTCACTACATATTTTTGTTAGATCTAAATAAAATGAATAGTGATTGCAAGGTGTGATAAGAGTGCAAATTTTACATAATTTCACCTTTTCCAATACCATATACTGAGGTTTTTCTTATTGCCATTTCTTCTCCCTATATTACAGAAATGCGATTGTCTCTCACACTACATTCTGCCCCCAGCCTGTGACTCTATTGGGGACTGATCAATGGTGTTCTTGCTTACTGTGTCTTATTGATACACAGCAGCTGTTGCCATGGAAACTGGGCCTTTGCTGAAGGAATGGAACACAGCTGGGAAGCAAAAGCAGGGATTTTATTTGATGGGGGATGGGGGAAAAAAGAGATGTGGGACATGATGTGTGATGGACACAGGAATGATGAGGGCATTCTGGCTGTGCAATTATTAAAAAGAACCATGTAACAGTGACAGCTTCAGGGCTCCAGGAAGAGAAACAGTGACAGGGAGAGTTAATGAGCACAAAAAAGAGTAAGGAAAGGAGACAAAAAGACAGGAAACAGCAAAGATACTGGGGGATAAGGAAAACAGAACATTCAGAGATCCAAGACTACAGCAAGAGAGGAGAATCCTAAAAAGTGACAGTCATGTCTGGCATGTGTCTGTATTTTTTTTCCTAAAAGCTTGTTGTGGGCTAATTCTCTAAAACTATGACTCTTAAAAATGAAAAAAAAAACACACAACAGAAATGAAATATAGAGCACATGTGCTCATATTACTTTAGTAAATGAAGAATGACAATGTTAAAAGGGATCTTTGTTTACATATTGTGTAGTGGGTGCCCGCATATAGACATGTCACATCGGGGCACGCATTGTGCTGCCGGGCGGGTGCTCACATGAAGAGACAGAGGACATGATATTGCAGGGACAGATCCTTCCCCTACCTCCTCCTCCAGCAGCTGCCCAAGCGCTCTGAGTACTCGGAATAGAACATCCCTGAGGCGGAGCCTGCAAGACCTTGTCCTGCAGTTTGAGTGGGCAGGAGGGGGTGCAGCTGGCCTCGGAGATGGCCCACCTTCTTTCTTCTGGTCACTTGTGCATGTGTGAGCTCAGCTGCAGGTTTGAGCAACAGGCACATTCTGTAGGGATCTCTGGCTTGCTGGACATACAGAAAAAAAAGGTGTCCCTAGAAACTTTTTTGAAATGTTGGCAACTATGCTAAAACCATTGGCTAAAAGACTAGCCTAGTAACAGCTAATTTCAAGGTGTGAACTTTAACCCCTTAGCACCAACCATACGCACATATGCGGCCTCGGCTTGCAGGAGTTATACCGGGGTGATGCCTGCAGCTGCAGGCATCAATTCAGTACCTTTTTATAGAGCTGACGGTCGTCATTTTAGTGATAACAACCCCTCGGCTATTATCCTAAAAGAGCGGGAGGGGAGGCCCCCCCCTCCCGCCGCTCTTCCCGCGCCACCCGTCCCAACAGGATACCCGATCCACGATCCGGCACTTCCGCCGGCTAGGCTGAGACTGGAACAAAGCCGGAAACTGCTTTGATCTAGTATCCTATGCAAAAACACGTCACTTCGGGTTTACTCGGCTGCCAATGGCACAGATTTTAAAAATTTTTTACAGTTTTCAGAATCGCCGTTTTTGGCGCTCTGAATACTTTTAAATGCAAAGGAGGGATTTGGGGTCTTTTAGACCCCTGATCCCGCCATAAAGATTACCTGTCACCACCTATTATTGTCACAAGGGATGTTTACATTCCTTGTGACAGCAATGAAAGTGATCAGAATTTTTTTTTTTTTTAAAGGGACAATGTAAAAATATATATATATATATAAAATAAATAAGAAAAAAAATTATAAAATAAATAAGAAAAAAATGTAAAATTTTTAAAGCGCCCGCGTCCACGCATGCTTGCACAGCAAAGAAAACGAATGCTTATGTTGTAAACGGTGTTCAAATCACACATGTGAGGTATCACCGCGTTTGTCAAAATGAGAGCAATAATTCTAGCAAAAGAACTCCTCTGTTACTCTAACCTGGTAACTGTTAAATGTTTTTAAAGCGTCGCCTATGGAGATTTTTAGATAGCATAGTTTGTCGCCATTCCACAAGTGTGTGCAATTTCAAAGCATGACGTTATGTGTCTATTTACTCGGCGTAACATCCTCTTTCACATTATACAAAAAACTAGGCTAACTTTACTGTTTAGTTTTTTTAATTCATGAACGTGTCTTTTTTCCCAAAAAATTGCATTTAAAAAGATCACTGCGCAATCACAGTGTGACATAAAATATTGCAACAATCGCCATATTTTTCTCTAGGGTCTTTGCTAACAAAATATATATAATGTTTGGGTGTTCTAAGTAATTTTCTAGCAAAAAATACAGATTTAAACTTGTAAGCAACAGATGTCAGAAATAGGCTTAGGCATGAAAGGGGTACATCATTTAAGTATAGCATTCCATCAATAAAAATGCGGGAAAGCATCAGTCAGGGCCCAGATGAATTGCTTTGGCAGGCAGGGCGGTAGCCTTATTTTTTTTTTTTTTAATATACACAGGACTGTTACATCTAGCAACGTGTGGATGGCCCATGTTGGCTTTGCAAAAATCTAGTTATGTGATTCCAGCACTTATGCTTTTCTCTGAAGGCGCCCGATTGTCAGAATTAATATCTTAGGGTAAGAGTTGCACATAAAGAAGGTGCCAAGAATCCAGAGTAATGTCATATATTGCCTTATGAAACATGCTAGTACAGTACAATACAAAATAATTACCTTTTTTAGAGTATGAATGTAGTTTCCTATTGTATAAACCAGTTTAACTCTCATATCTTATGGATCAGAGCAATGTTTACATTTCAGCTATTGGCCTATTGATTCAGCTATAACTTTGTCATTAATTGAGATAAAGTAATAAATATGTTGATCAGCCATAACATTATGGCTACTGATTGGTAAAGTGAATAATATTTATTATCTTGCTACAATGGCATCTGAAAGTGGGTGGGATCTATTAGGCAGCAAGTGAACATGTTGTCCTTGAAGTTGACGTGTTAAAAGCAGAAAAAATGGGCATGCGTAAGGGTTTGAGTGTGTACGCAGGTGCAGTTAGCTAGGCTGCCACTTGGTGGCTCTGTCCCAGAATAATGCTGGTAACAGAAAATAGTGTAATCAGGAGCTAGGTCCCTTTTAGTTAGAGCCCTACTGTAATGATGTCATGGCTTAGTCAGTGCCCACATTTATAAGTCAGGTTGAGGGGGGCCTTAGTGCACTTGGATATAGGAGCCAAACACCCCACAACTATGCAGACGTTTACAGCAAGTGAAGGCCCTGGACAGGGCTGGAGGCTGGGGAGAGGTAGACCTGCACCCAGTAGTGCTGGCTGTGGACTTCCTGACCCTTATGGAGGTGGGGGCTAGGGCAGGATGCAAAAGGCCTTTTAGGCCTAGCCAAGAGTTCTCTGAGTGAAGCTATCCCCCTGGAGAGTCCCCGGAGAGGTGTACCTGTGGAGGAGGTGACTGCAGAGATCCCATTCCAGTGAATACTAATGACACCGAGTGGAGGGAGAGACAGAGGGAAGATTACCTACTTAAGATTCTGCATGATGCTTTAACATGTGCCTACATGTCACTAAATGTGATTAACAATGTACTGTCAAGCGACCCCAGATAGTATGTCAATGTGATGTGACTGCTCTGCCATTCTCCAAGTACCATCAGTAAAGAGCAGCAACTCTATTTATGTGTGGACATTCCTTCCTTAGGGATATAAAGGTTAACCTCCAGGAATGTCATGTAGAGGCTCCTGGCATGGAGTGGGGCACAATATGGCAGTGGGTGCAGCCTCAGCAGGAGGGTCACTGTTCTAGTAAGGAGAGGAGTGGGGCAGTGACTTGTGCTTTTTGCGCCAACATCTAGCCATTTGCCAGTCCCCTTAGAAGCGACTTTGAGAAGGGCCACATTCTAATGGCTAGATGACAGGTTCAGAGCATCTCCAATACTGCAGCTTTTGCATGATATTCCCAATTTGCAGTGGTCAGGACATACCAAATGTGGTCCAAGGAAGGAAAACCAGCGAACTGGCAACAGGGTCATGGGCAACCAAGGCATGTGGGGAGCAAAAGCCAGCCTCTGTACAACATAGTCTGATCCAATAGAAGAGCTGCTTTAGCTCAAATTGCTGAAAAAGTTGGTGCTGGTTCCAATAAAAAGGTGTCAGAACACACAATTCATTTCAGTTTGTTGCATATGGGGATACATAGCCACAGACTGGCTAGGGTGCCCATGCTGACCTGTGTCCACAGCCAAAAGTGCCTACAATGGGAATGTGACCATCAAAGCTATACCACAGAGCAATGGAAGCGGATGGCACAGTCTGATCAATTTTGGATTTTTTTGAGGAACACAACAAGTTTGACACGTTTTTTTTCCCACAAATAGAGCTTTTTTTTGGTGGTATTTGATCACCTCTGCGGTTTTAATAACTTTTCTTTTTTATAACTATATGTGAGGAGGGTACATCTTTGAACAGTGTTTAGACCTAGCAACCTGACCTGGAATCCGTTTTGATGATACATAAGCGTGTATTGACCAAACTTAATTGCGAGGTCACACGCTCTGAGGTGAGTGGCCATTACCTTGGGGTGGAGAGCACCTGAGTGTAATCACTGCTGCAGATCGCTATATTCACAGTCACCTATCAAGTCACGTTTAATATTGCTGTATTAAGGACACTGAAAACTGATCCTGGGTGGTCAGAGTATCACGGACTTATATGCACTTGAGCACTTTATGGATCACTTTTGTATTTTTATATTTTATTAAATGTGTGTATATTTGCACTATACGATGTTGAAAGCTGAATGACGACTTTAGTCGCTTATATATTATTATTATATTCTTGGATTTGATTTTATAGGCACATCACTTTAGATAACAATTTCTTTTATTAGGTTTTTGCTGCAGGTTCAGCAGATCATTAAGGGGATAGCGCAGCACATGATTTATTTATCTGTGATTCTCACACATTTAGTATGGGACGTAATTAGTGCTAGCAGCTGTCATTATACTATAGGATAGGGGAACTTTGATTCCTCCGCCATGGTGTAAGTGCATGCTGGAACCAGGGGCTCCGCTCTCTCCAGGGCGGAGAGGAAAGGGCTTACCTCAGTGTTTTTGGCTGCTTGGAGTGCAGAGACCATCCCAGCACACCCCCAGTACGAGTGGGGGGTGTTCCGGAGTCCCCAGCCTCTCCAAGCTCAGTGGAGCAACAGCCAGCAGGAGGTGCAGCGTCGGGTGCCCGGAGTCCAAGGATGGCTCAGGTAGCTGGGCAGTTTGCCGACGTGGATCGGCGGTGTGTGTTCCGCATTACGGTTCCGGGTCCTGGCTGGTGGGTGACGTCATGTCCAGTGACGCAGCTTCCTGTGGGGGCGTGGCGACAAGTGGTTCCAGTCACCTGGAATGCAGAGGCCAAGGGGGCGGGTCTAACGATCTGTGCTTCCGCTTCCAGCCCTCGCTGATGACGCCAGGACTGGGAATCTTAAAAAACAGGGGAGTTTTCTCATTCCCCGCTGCGCTCTCTGCTACGATGGACGAGAGCCACGGTAGAAACAGGCACCGGTCAGGCCCAGGTAAGAGGGGCACAGTGGTGCCTTTATTCTTCTCCTTATGGGCTTATGCTGTGACTGTTTGTGTTCCACCATGTAGGGAGCCTGTTTTCTGCAAGGTCAGAGGTTACTTCTCTCGGACCCTGCAGTTTGATGGTGGAGGTTGTGCTACGAATTGAATTCAACACTAAGGGGCATCTCTCTTTTCCATTGCTGGTGGTGGTCTGTGTTTCTTTAAGCACTAAAGGGCAGGAAGGTGTTCAGCATTTTAGTACGATGCTGTCGCTCTCATTTCAGGAAAATGTTTTAGGGAAAACAAAACATTTGAACCCACCAAGTCAGAGGAAATGCCCTTCGTGCAAGAGTCCTCTCAGAGATTCATGGCAAAAGGCCATGTGCAGATCCTGCATTAAGGATCTTGTCAAAGAAGAAACATCCCAGTAATATAAAGACTTGTTTTCCTCAGTACGTGAACTCACAAATTCGTTGAGTTCAGTCAAATCGTTGCTGGTCCAGCCAGCAAGCCAAAGTTGAAACCCAGCAACCACCATCTAGTCCCAGGGCATCTACCTCTAGGCCCGTAGAGGTTGTAGACTCAGAGGACGAAGGGGCAAGTATTCTTCCCTCCCTCAGGGATTCGGATGATGAGGAGGAAGATGATAGCCAAGGCTCTAGGTACAAATTGTCTTTAGAGGAAGTGGACGACCTTTTGAAAGCGATTTACACAACCCTCGACATTCAGAAGGAGAAAGTACAATTGTTGGTTCACGATAGAATGTACCAGGGTTTGGATGACACCAAACACAGGGTGTTCCCAGTCCATAGAGTTCTATCGGATACGGTCAAGAAGGAATGGAAGGACCCTGAAAGAGGCCCCTTCCTTTCCAAAAACCTCAAGAGACAGTTTTCCTTTGAAGACAGTCTGAAGTGTGGAATAAAAAAACGCGGGTAGATGCCGCTTTTTCACAAGCGTCCCGTCGCACAGACCTAGCCTTTGGAGGACATGGGGGGTGCTGAAGGATGCAATGGATAAAAGGGCAGACTCCCACTTGAAAAAGGCGCGGGATTCCACGTCAGCCAGCCTCAAACCAGCCATGGCTTCCACGGTGGGGGCAAGAAACCTAGAATGCTGGGTGGAAAAACTGAAGAGTCATGTAGAGGTGGGGACGCCATGAAAAGATCTTTTGGAATTCTTTCCATTAATTCTAAAAGCAGTATAATACATGGCCAATGCATCAGCTGAATGAATAAAGATGGCAGCAAGGTCACCAGCTCTGGTGAATTCAGCCAGACGTGTTATCTGGCTAAAAGCTTGGTCGGGTGACACAGCCTCCAAGGTTAAACTGTGTGGCCTACATTTCTCAGGGGATCTTCTTTTTGGTCCAGACCTGGAAACAATCTTGGACAGGTCAGCTGACAAGAAAAAAGCTTTCCCTGCCAAAAAGAAAAACAGCTAAAAAGCATTTTCCCTGGCCCTGGCAGTCACAGAACCTTTTCTTAACGTTTTTTCAGATCGAGTGGTTCTTCAGACAGACCCAGCTTTCCTGCCCAAAGTTTCTTCAAATTTTCATCGCTCACAGTAAATAGTTTTGCCCACTTTCTCGTCAGCTCCTGCCAATGCAGGAGAAGCTTTCCACACTTTGGACGGAAGGAGATGCCTGCTTCACTTCTTATCAATCACTAAGGAATTTAGAAAATCAAACGCCCTATTTGTGATTTTCTCAGGCTCACGTAAAGGGGAGAAAGCTTCCAAAAGCACTCTGGGCAGATGGCTTAGATGGGCGATTACGGAGGCCTATGAAGCTAAAGGAGAAATACCCCCCTCAGGTATTGCTGCTTATTCCACAAGATCAACGGCAGTTTCCTGGGCCGAGAGGGCCGGTGCTACGCCTGATGAAATTTGCAAGGCGGCTACATCGTCCAACTACTCAACATTTCTCCGACATTATAGGTTGGACTTGCTGTCCGCCGCATATCAAGCCTTCGACAGGAAGTTACTGCAGGCAGTAGTCCCACCCTAGGGTAAGTTTCTCGGTTATCCTCTCCAAGGTTGTCCTGAAAGGCGATTGGAGAAAGGCCTAGTTAGACTTACCGGTGACAGTATTTCTAAGAGCCTTTCAGGACAACTGCTATTTCCCTCCCTTTGTATCTTAGAAGTGGTTGAGGTGTCTATCATGGTTGTTTGTGGTTTTCTGTGCTTTGTTGCTGCATGTGTTTCCTGGAAAATGGGTGGAGCTGCGCTCTCTCCAAGGTTGTCCTGAAAGGCTCTTAGAAATACCGTCACTGGTAAGTCTAACTAGGCCTTATATTCAATCATTATATGCTTATTGGGATTTTTGTTAACAAAAACGTAGCAGAATACATATTGGCCTAAATCAGGGGTCTCTAAACTGCAGCCGGAGGGCCAGATATGGTTGCTTGTTGAACGGCTTCTCCTCCCTTTCAGGTCCTTCTGTAAATCAGGCCAAATTCCGCATGCTGAATGTTTCTCTGCCGGACACCCCTCTCCAGATGGTGCAAGCCCAATTCTCCTCCCAATGGTCAGACTCTATTCCCTATCTTGGGAATACGCTTAGTCCGACATATTCGGCTTTATATGATACCAACTACCCCCCTCTCATTAGAACTTTGACTCGGCTACTGGAGTCGTGGAATAAAACACACCACATTTTCTGGCTGGGGTGGATATATGCAATAAAGAGGACTCTCCTGCCAACACTGCTCTATCCCAGGGTGGATAAAAATCAGTTATTTTAAAAAAAAAAAGTTTTTTTATTTTTTATTTTATAAAATGCTTTTGGAGTAAAAATCTATCTAAAAACAATTTTCTATTTAAGATACAATAATACATTTAGTTTATTCAGCATGAAATGGAGCTTCGTTATGTAGCATGAGGCTGTATATTCTGCAATTACATTCTAGGTAAACTTATTTAATGAATCCAAGCTCTGGAAGCTGAGATGACATGTACTGCATTGATGCATTTACACAATTTCACAGTAACCATGAGATAAAACAAAGTTCAGGAATATTCCTTTATCCCATTGTTTTGCAAATCTATGTACACTACAAACTGTATGATTTAATTGGTTCGGATATCGCCGTTTTGCTAACCTGAAAGCTTATTTTTCTAAATAAGAAACCTTCATTTTGCTTTCAAACATTAAGGATTCTAACTACCAGCAAGAATAAGTCCTTACATTTAAAGAGCACCTGTCATTTCAGATCCATCATGGCAGCACCTTTTAGTGGGCATCCACTCACCTGCTGCCGCCACGTCCCTCACCTGTTATGTCACTGCCGCATCACCAGCCATCCCATGAACCACCTGACATCCGGCCTTTGCCGAATGACGGCTTCAGCGCGGATGTCAATTCCCGGGAGGCCGTCATATGACGGCCTCCCCTTTCCTCGCTCCCCGTGCGCGCTCACGAGTGCGCAACGGGGAGATTCTGTGTTGGCCATGTCCCTTGGACACGGCCAATCACAGATCGCTGTAAACGGCCAATCACAGCGGCCGTTTACAGCGCTATCGCTGCCTCCAATGAGAGATGATCTGAAATGTAAACAATTGAGATCATCTCTCATTGCCGACTCTCTCTCCTCACACAGAGACAGCGTGTGAGGAGAGAGATATCTGTCAGCGATCTGTGAGTGTTTACTCTGCATTTTACTGTGCCCACAGTGCCCATCATTACAGTGCCCCATCAGTACAGTGCACCATCAGTACAGTGCCAATCGGTGCCCACCTGTGCCAATCGGTGCCCACCTGTCTGCCCAGTGGTGATCAGTGTCCAGCTGCACATCTGCACAATCAGTGCCCACCTGTGCCACCTCATCAGTGCCCACCTGTGCCCATCTGTGCTGCCTCAGTGCACATCTGTGCAATCAGTGCACATCTGTGCCGCCTCATCAGTGCCGCTCCATCTGTGCCCATCTGTTCCACCTCATCAGTGCCCACCTGTGCCGCCTCATCAGTGCACATCTGCACATCTGTTCCACCTCATTAGTGCACATCTGTTCCACCTCATCAGTGCACATCTGTTCCACCTCATCAGTGCCCCTCTGTGCCACCTCATCAGTGCCCATCAGTGCAGGCTTAGCAACCATGTCCAAAAGAAGCTTTTCCGCCGAGGAGGCGTACCAAATACTGTCCCAGGCCGACGAGAGCAACGGGGAGCTCTCTTTTTCGGATTCCCTTTCCGACTCCGATTCTGAGTCGGACATAAATTATGAGCCAGTCCTCAGGAGTGGAACACTGAGTGACTCAGAGGAGGAAGAGATTCGGCCCGCCAAATGAAGGCGTTCTGGTGGGGAGGCAGTGGCATCTACCAGCACAACAGTGCCATCCACCAGCACCGCAGTGCCATCCACCAGCACCGCAGTCCCATCCACCAGCACCGCAGTCCCATCCACCAGCACCGCAGTGCCATCCACCAGCACCGCAGTGCCTCGGCAAGAAAGGCCAAGGACCCAAGCCAGCCTTCCCTATGCCCTGCAGAACCCCTTGTGGCTTCCTCCTAATTCAGGAGAAGCCAACATTCCCCCTTTCACTGCCCAGCCAGGAGTCCAGGTGAACACGGAGAATTTTTCCCCAATAGATTTTAATTTATTTTTTACAGAGGACATGCTGTCAAATATTGTGGCCCAGTGCAACCTTTATGCACAGCAATTCATTTCGAATAATCCAACGTCCTACTATGCCCATCCCTATGAGTGGAGAGACCTAACGGTGGAGGAGTTGAAGGTTTTTTTAGGGCTCACATTTAACATGGGACTCACAAAAAAAAACACTTTGCTGTCCTATTGGTCAACCCACCCCCTCCAACACATGCCATTATACTCCAAGGTAATGCCCAGAAACAGATACCTCATGATATTGAGGTTTCTTCATTTCAAAGACAAAACCCAGTGCCCTCCCCGAAATGACCCAAACTATGACAGACTTTTCAAAATTCGGCCACTTTTAAATTATTTTTCTGCACTATTCCCCCTGCTGTTTACCCCGGACAAAAACATATGTGTGGATGAGTCCCTTGTTAAGTTAAGTGGCAGGCTTAAAATAAAACAATATATTCCCAGTAAAAGGGCCCGCTATGGGGTGAAGGTATACAAATTATGTGACCGAGTCACAGGTTACTTGTATGCCTTCAAAGTGTACGAAGGGAAGGACACCCAGCTGCAACCCCCTAATTGCCCAGACTACTTGGGATCAAGTGGGAAAATTGTTTGGGACCTCACATACCCCCTACAGGAGAAAGGCTACCACCTGTATGTAGATAACTTCTACACATCTCTGCCCCTGTTCCACAACCTTCATCGGAAGAAGACGCCCGCATGTGTTACCGTTAAAAAGAACCGGAAGGGCTTTCCTCAAAGTCTGTTCAATAAAAAATTGAGAAAAGGAGAAACGGCAAGTCTACGAAACAATGAGATTTTGGCAGTGAAGTTGAGAGACAAAAGAGATGTGTACATGATATACATGTGTCTTCAATCCACGATGATACCTTCATGGAAATCCCCAGAAGAAATGGCCCCATACAGAAACCTAAATGCATCTTTGATTATAATTTGTTTATGGGGGGAGTCGACTTGAATGACCAGATGCTGTAACCGTACCTTGCTACAAGACGGACATACCATCGGTATAAGAAAGTCGCAATTTATTTTTTTCATTTGACCATCTACAATTCATATGTCATTTATCGTAACTCCACCCAAAACCCCAAACGCTTCCTTGGCTACCAGGAGGAAGTTTTCACTGCCATTATATTCCCGAATGGCCCCCCAGAAAATATCCGATCAGATGTTCCAAGTCGACTCTCCGAACGCCACTTTCCCGATAAGATCCCTCCCAAGCCAACAGGCCAACGACGGCAAAAAAAATGTAAGGTGTGTACCAGAGCAGGATTCAGAAGAGACACATCTTATTATTGTGCACAATGTCCTTCTGAACCAGGCCTCTGCGTAGGTGAATGTTTTCGTCGTTACCATACTCCACTAAATTATTAGTGAAGTATGGTAAACGTAAGCCTCCGTTCCTGCAATTTACCCTCACACCCCTTATGCCACTGCCTCCTCTGTAACTGACCCTGGCTTGTTATTTGACCACGCTTCTGCCTAACGATTCTGTACATACCTCTGCCTGATCTGGAACTGACCCTGGACTGTTATTCGACCATGCTTCTGCCTAACGATTCTGCACATACCTCTGCCTGATCTGGAACTGACCCTGGACTGTTATTCGACCATGCTTCTGCCTAACGATTCTGTACATACATCTGCCTGATCTGGAACTGACCTTGGACTGTTTGACCATGATATTTGCCTGCCTCTTGGACTGATCTTGTACCCTGATACTGGACTAGTGGGATTCAACACAGGGGTCTCACATATGTGAGGGGCTGCAGAATTGTTTTTCTGGGTGAAGAAACAATTTTTTTGTTTTCTCAATCCTAGATTAGGGTCTGGAGACTCGGAGGCTTCAAAGAGATTTGGGTGGGAGAAGCCTCTACCCCTGTCCCCATTCTGTCCTGAACGAGGCCCTACTTCTGCCTGTAGGACTTACTGCCGTCATGCCTCTGCCTGTCGCACTGACCACACCACATGGACCTGCCTACTACCAGGACCAATATTTTTGGCACTGCGGACAATATCTCTGCCTGCACTGACCCTGGACTTTATATGGACAGTAACCCTGCCTGCTGCCTGGACAATTGTGTTTGCCGCTGCTGACCAAGTCCCTGCCTGCTGCCTGGACCAGTGCTATCCTCCTGTGTACAACTGTGCTACTACAACCACAGGTAATCTTTTGTTTACGCTTTGCTCAGCATAATGTATTTTGGGGTGTAATTCTTGGTATGTGCATGCTATGTGTCCCTGGAACACCTGGCGGTGTTCCTTGCATGTTGGATCTCTGTATGTGGCCAGGCTGTGTAGAAGTCTCACACATGTGGTATTGCCATACTCAGAAGGAGTAGCAGAATGTATTTTGGGGTGTCATTTTTGCTATCCAAATGCTATGTGTTGGAAATATCTTATAAACAGACAGCTTTGTGTAAAAAAAATGCGTTTTCATTTTTTTTCCACATTCTTCAAAAACTTCTGGAAAAAAATGAACCGTTCAAAAGACTCATTATGCCTCATAGATTATACGTTGGGGTGTTAGCTTTCCAAAATGGGGTCATTTTGTGGGTGTTTCCATTGTCCCGGTGCTCCAGGGCCTTCAAAAGTGTAATAGGTGGTTGAGAAATGTGATGTGTAATTTATGCTCCTAGAACACCTGATGGTGCTCCATGCATGTTGGGCCTCTGTATGTGGCCAGGCAGTGAAAAAGTCCCACACATGTGGTATCGTAATACTCAGGAGGAGTAGCAGAATGTATTTTGGGGTGTCATTTGTGATATACACACAGACCAAATAATTTCCACAAATTTTTGGTTATTTTTACCAAAGATATGTAGCAGTATAAATTGTGGCCAAAATTTATGAAGAAAAATTAAGAATTTGCAAAATTTTATCACAGAAATTAGGAAAAATGCGTTTTTTTTCAAAATTTTCGGTCTTTTTTCATTTATAGCGCAAAAAAGAAAAAACCCAGAGGTGATCAAATACCACCAAAATAAAACTCTATTTGTATGAAAAAAAGGACAAAAAAATCACTTGGGTACAATGTTGCATGACTGAGTAATTGTCATTCAAAGTGTGAGAGCACTGAAAGCTGAAAATTGGTCTGGATAGGAGGGGGGTTTAAGTGCCTAGTAAGCAAGTGGTTAAAGTGAATGAGACTGTTGGTGAGTCAACAGCGGGTCAGAGAAGGAGCCGCTGCAGAACAGAGATGACAGTTGCTCTTTAACAATTATGATTTAAATCGAGTTGTTTTAAATCAAGCTTTTTTTTACTAGTGATTTAAATCAAGGAGAGTCTATGCTCGTTTCAGGCAATCTGATGGTGGCTTGGAGGTAACAATCCACAGTATTCCAGCATCAGTCTTTGCGTGCCCATCTGGTGAGGCCGCCTCTGAACCACTGGGCTCTGGAGTAGTGGAAACACTTTTTGGTCGTTTCCCCCAGGTTCTGGTCTGCCCAGATATCAAACTCCTGTAGGGCATGTATCAAGCCTTCACGATTTTTGCCACCGACGTCAATTCCTCTTCCTGCACACTCAGCAGTCAGTTCATTTTTGCTCATCTTTTGATATGCTGATAACCCAGACATGTTGCAAGAAGGAAAGATAGAACAGAAAGCAGAGATAGAAAGAAGGTGTAGGAAGGAGCTCTTTAAAAAAAAAAAATCTAAAAATATGCACCAGCTTGTCTCTAAGGACTGTTTCCACAAAGGTTACAATCCTTCAGTGCAGAGCTAATTCCTAACAATGCACTGAATGCTCTTAATGCAAAAATATCCCGCTACGCTGCCGGCTAATATGTGACGAATGTGGGTAGCAGATCCCTGCCCTCCTCACTAACTCGCGACGAAGAACCGGCCAACCTCACACCACGCTGTCACTTACATAACAATACCACTCTCAGCTGCGCCCAGCACAAAGATTTTCCAGGAACCACAATCTAGGTGCCAGCAGCCTGAGAGCGATTGTCACTGGGATAATTACGCAATTAACCCTTTAACTGCCACCACCCCTGTTTTTAAAAGACCGAGCCAGGGGAGACTCGTAATTTTAGCAATATCAATTATAATTTTAGTATAAGTGTCTGCAACACATACTGCCACCATAGACAGGTCTGCTCAGTGGCCTTACTCTACAACAGTAGCGCTATTTAAGAGGCAGGTTCGTTTATAGTGTGCATTAAGAGCTTTAGAGACAAGGTTAACACTTTTCAACATAAGGGTTTATTATGAAAAGGTCAAAGTTGGTGAAAATAAACATTTACAGAAAAAAGATGTTTCCAAAAAGATAAAGACAATATACAGCCACAAAGAAATAAGGTAGAATTGGGGAGGAAGAATACTTGCAATTAAAGTCTGAGGGTTGATCAGAGTTCGATCGATGAGCTGGATAATCAGTTCTCAACTTGGCAGATGTTCCTGCTTGGATGGTAAAAGGAGAACTGACCATTGTCTTGGCAGCTCCCTTTTCTGTCAGATCAAAGGGGTGTTGACAGCGACTAGTGACTAATTGTCTGGTCATCTTGTTTAGGGGTTGGTTGCTGGGAGGTGTCTACACTCATGACCATGTCCCAGGTACACTTTGTGATACATATTCATATCTCTGCATCTATAGTGTTTACAGGTTGAAAATATCCATATTATTGTTCAGCATGAGAGTTCCTTCAAAACAGATATAAACATGCCATTTGTCCAATGTCTAATTTAAGAGGAATAAAGGGTACCAGTGGTTTCCCATATGACCTGACATAGGGGTGTCTGGACTTGAAATGTTGCAAATTATCTGAGTAAACTAAATATGTTCATATTATGGCTGTGCTATTTTTACTTTGGAAGTTATGAAACATGCTGAAATTTCATACTACTTCCACTGTTTAAGCTTTATGTGCACTAAAGTATTTTCGACCAGTGTCTGCAGGTTCTCTGAATTGAGAGGGTGACAGTTTTACGATAGGCCTGAACATCCTGCCAGGCCCACATGAGCTGTTTTTACAGACCTAGCCTGGTTCTGCTTTCTGTGTTGAGATAGCCGTTCCTTTGAAGTCTAAAACTATGAATTCCTGAACACAAGGGAGGAGGGAGTGTGTTCAGATTTTTTTGTAATATTACTGTTAGCCAAGCTGTCATGGCTGCCCTAAGGTTCTCAAACATGGCCACTAGCTACAGCTTTCGTGATATCATTGCAATGGTCAATTCTAGAATATTTTTGATGAGCGCTTGAATGCAATTACGGTAGTAATCTCTTGCCGTTGGGTTGGCTTCTCTCCATGCAGATCGTTACAAAATGTTTATAGCTTTGTTTAGAAGGATGTTTATAAACAGTAGAAAAAGATTTATCTAATGTGTGATCAAGGGTCAACGTTAGTATCTCCAGCCAATATGAGTGTACCTTCAATTTCGGAATGTAGAAAAGAGAAAAGATTTTGGAAAAAGCCTAGTTGATTGGAATTTGGGGCGTAATACACTATAAAAGGTAACTAAACTTTCTCCCAGTAACCCCTTAATTAGAAGATAATGACCTTCTTTGTCTCTAATAAGGCTACTCCTCTTTTTTTTTATTAAGCATTAGCATAATAGCATATAGGAAACCTTCTATGGAGGTATTTCGGTATAAAAGAATAGGGAAAATGCATCTCCTGGAAAGCTATTGTCAGCTCCTAAGGAACCAGGGTGGATATAAATCAATGATTTTTTTAAAATTTAAAATCGATTTTTTTTTTTTTTTTTTTATCATCAATTTTTTTTTTTTTAGCGTAAAAAAGATAGTTTTCTATTTAAGATACATTATTAAATGAGTTTATTCAGCATGAAATGGAGCTTCGTTATGTAGCATGAGGCTGTATATTCTGCAATATTTACATTTTTAGTAAAATCATTCAATGAATCCAAGCTCTGCAAGCTGAGATAACATGCACTGCATTGATGCATTCACACAATTTCATAGTAAACTTGAGATGAACCAAAGGTCAGGAATATTTCTTTATCCCATTGTTTTGGGATCTACCTTTGGGATCTAAATCTATGTACACTACAAACTGTTCTGATATCGCTGTTTTACTAACCTGACAGCTTATTATTCTAAATAGGAAACCTTCATTTTGTTTGCAAATATTAAAGATTCTAACTACCAGCAAGAATAAGTCCTTACATTTAAAGAGCACCTGTCATTTCAGATCCATCTGGGCAGTGCCTGTTAGTGGGCATCCACTCACCTGCTGCCGCCCTCACCTTGTTGTGTCACTGCCGCATCACCAGCCGTCCCATTAAAGTGAATAGGACTGTCAGTGAGTCAACTGCAAACCAGAGGCAGTCAGAGGAAGAGCCACTGCAGGACAGAAATGACAGTTGGTCTTTAAAAATTATGATTTAAAATCGAGTTGACTTAAATCAAGCCTTTTTACTAATGATTTAATTCGACTTGATGTAAGGTACAGGGTAAAAAGAGAAGGCTTTTATATGTTTTATTTGTGAATTTAAACCTTGCACATTATTGGAAATTTTTTTATATTAGAAGGTAAAACAGATGATGAAGTCATAACAATCTCCTACCAAGTTATCAACGACAATGTTATCAGGAGGAAATAAAAATAAGTATTGCCTTGGAGAAAAAGGAAAAGGAGAAAAAAAAAATAAATTATTTAAATTAATAATAAAAAAATGTTAATTATATATACATACACACATATATATACATACACACACACACACACACACACACACACACACACACATATATATATATTTAGTTAAATCAGAAAGGTAAAGATGTCACAATGAGGACCACAACCACTAGTAGTGTGTTCTGGATATAAGTTCAGAAGTAAGGTAATCTCTCAAAAGATATATCTTGGGGAGAAACCTTTCAATTGAGACACATGTATAGCCCCTTAGGCACAAATTTTAAATATAAAAATTGCTCCTTAAACATTTAACTAAAAATAAATAGAAAATATTTAAAATTTCCTCAAAAAATGTGATTAAGATAACAAACCAACTATAATGGGGGAAAAAAAGTGAGAATTATATAGTGTAAAAGGGGGGGGGGGATACTGACATTTTGATATATTCAATATTTATTTGAATTTAATTCAATCACAATTCTCCCCTCAATCACTTTCCAATCCATTGAGACCATCACATTTAGTTTTCAAAGCAGAGATTGATTAATGTCTGTCAAGAAAGAATGAGACTCAAAATATCAATTGTTCGCCTTCAGATAGTGTAGAAGTGGCCTAGCAAGGAAAAGAAAAGCCTAAATAGGCAAGTCAATGGATATGGTAATATTATTGTAAGAGTAATATCAGCAATATACAAGTCTGGATTTTCTCAAACATAACGTTAAATTGCTACTTTAGTGTATCAGAAATTTCTTTTTTTTTTTTCTTTTCTTTATTTTTTAGAAAACAAAAAGGTGTTTTCCCATTGTAGAAATATTTTTTGAGGGGTTATAAATATAATCAATCATATTCAAAAGATACCAGGTAGAATAATGTCACCAAAAAATAGTCGCTGACTGATGTTTATTAAGTTGGGGGTCTGGTAACTGAAGCTGAAGACCCAGGTGGAGGTAATGAATCAAGTTCATTATATTCGACGTCCTGTGTAGTATGAGAAAAAGAAATGAGACCCAAATCCATTCGTATTTGTTCACCTTCAGATAGTGTAGAGAAGGAGTAATTTTCCCTTTAAAAGGGAATGAAAGTCTAAGAGGGTAAGCCCAATGGTAACGCATGTTGTGAAAGACTAGGGGTAGTAGGAGAGGTTTTAAGGCTTTTCTTTTCTGTATTGTTATAGGTGCAATATCTGCAAATACCCGATATTGAAATCCTTTATATTTCAAGTTTGGATTCTCTCTAGCATAACTGTATTTTTAGTGTTATAAAAAATGTTTACTGCGTAGTGTGAGGAGAGCTAGGAGCCTTCGCTATTTTTTAGTATGAAAAGGTCAGGCAGCTGCTCTGGGACTTACTTCCTGACTTTGACATGAGAATGATCTCCGGTATCTCCAGTAATATAGTGATGTGGATGGCAGATCGTTTAGAGCTGCGGGAGCGCCGTTAATAGCATGAAAGTGACTGAGGGGTGCAGAGTGGGTTAGCGATCCATTCACATCCCGCGCCGGCACATGCGCCCTCCCAATTACACATTTTCACAGTTCTTCTTGTGAAGAAACCTTTTCTGTATGTGGAGGTTAAATCTCTTTTACGTCGGACATAAAGAGTGTCCCCTTGTCCTCTGTAATTATCTGAAAGTGAATAACTCAGCGCCAAGTTGACTATACGGACCACCTATGTATTTATGTATACACAGTGATCAAATCCCCCTTAAAAGAAAAGGTTTGTTACATGCATCTGTCCCCCTGCCGGCTCTAAGACCGAGAACTGAGCGATGAAAGACCGCTGACCGCTCAGTTCTCAGTGCTCCGTAAGCAGAGAGCTGGTGACAGTTAGTCACCATGCTCTCTGCTCTACACCCCCCCCCGCACGCTCACTGTGGAGGGGGCAGGAGAGACTGGCTCAGGCTCTGAGAGGCTGAGCAAGGTGCTGGTCCAGGCATCTGGGTGGATCAGGACCATATGGTGGTAATCTTTCCCCAGCCTGGACCAGCTCTGTGATGTCAGCTGGCTTCAGTCCGCTATCTGCTGAAAATGGGTCACAGAAGTTCAGAATGGACTGCACTCCTGTAATCCACAGGAAAGTACAGCTAAACTAGCTTTGGCTGTACTTAACGACCACCCGCCGCAGTTGTACTGTGGCAGGCCGGCTCTCCTGCGCAAACCTCCGTCACTGTACGTCGGCTCGCGCAGGCGCTGTTTTGGGTGGCGCGCTTTCATGCCCGCGGTTCGGGTGGACTCTACGGACTCTAGGAGAGGCAGAATGGGGATCTGCCTTTGTAAACAAGGTGGATCCCCATTCTGACAGTGGATCTCTGTCATGTCCCAGGCAGCACATCCCCCCTACAGTTAGAACACGCTGAGGGAACACAGTTAACCCCTTGATCGCCCCCTAGTGTTATTGCCTTCCCTCCCAGTGTCATTTTTACATTGATCAGTGCATTTTTATAGCACTGATCAATGTTATAAAGTCCAATTTGGGGTCAGATTTTTCCGCCGCAATGTAGCAGTCCCGCTAAAAATTGCAGATCACCACCATTACTAGTAAAAACAATAAAAAAATAAAAGTCCCTAAATCTATCCCATAGTTTGTAGATGTCATAACTTTTACGCAAGCCAATCAATATAAGCCTATTGAGATTTATCAAAAATATGTAGAAAGATATATATCGGCCTAAACTGATGAAAACATTTGTTTTTTTTTAGGTTTTTTTTTTTTTTTGGATATGTATTAGAGCAAAAAGTAAAAAAAAAAAAAAACTTTTTTTTTCTTCAAATTGTTGCTCTTTGTTTATAGCACAAAAAAGAAAAACCGCAGAGGTGATCGAATACCACCAAAAGAAAGCTCTATTTGTTTGGATATACCCTCACATGACCGCTCAATTGTCAGTTAAAGAGACGCAGTGCCATATCGCAAAAATGGCCTGGCCATTATTCTTTCTGGTCCTCAAGTGGTTAAAGCGGACCTTCAGTCATTTTTTTCAATCTTTCCATCTATTAAATCTTGTCTTTGTTATTTTAACTTTGGATAGTAAAACATTTTTTCTGCCAGTAAATACCTTATACAGCCTATTTCCTGTTTGTCTGGTAAAAAGCTTAGGCTTAGGACATCATGCACAGCTCTCTCACTCTTGTGAGAGTTTGCCAGGAAGGGAGGGGGGGGGGGTGAGTCATAAGAGGGCCAATGAAAGCTGCAGAGCTGGGAAGTGTGCCTCTGTGTGTCTGTGTAAATCCAGTAAGTGAACAGGCAGCAGCTTCAGATGCCCATAGTTAAAATGACTCAATGGAGGGAGATTTATGCAGCATATTTGGTAAGTACAGAATCACAGTATATATAAAATAATATTCAAAGTGGTTGGAGTGCTTCAGAATGGCAAAGATGTTTTTTTTACAAATTATGTGAGCAGACTGCAGTTCCTCTTTATCAACTTGAAGACCAAGCCTATTTCTGACATTTGTTACTTACCAGTGTTATTTTGGCAGCAAATTTCGATTTAGTTTTAGTCTTTTGACTAAAATTGAATTTTAGTCCCATTTTAGTCTGCAATTGTTTTTAGTTTTAGTTGTATTTAGTTGACTAAATCTCCAGTACATTTTAGTCGACTAAAATCTAATGGGTATAGTTAAATTGTAATGCATTTATTATCACTGAAACCCAAATCCTGGCCTACCTTCCTAACAAGCTGGGAAAAGGATCGACAACATCCTTTAACAAATAACCAACGTCCCATTGTTCTTCAACTAGCTCACACTTCCTCCATCTCTTCTAAAGTTACAGAGATCAGTTATAAACTTCTGACCAGATGGCACTATACACCTGCTGCTCTTCATAAAGCTTTTCCAGATACTGCTGCTCTTTGTTGGAGAGGTTGCGGTGAGGTAGCCACACATGCACATAAATATGTGCATGTGTGGCTACCTCACCGCAACCTCTCCAACAAAGAGCAGCAGTATCTGGAAAAGCTTTATGAAGAGCATGCATAACTGAACAAAATAAGTTTTGGTATAAACCATTAACCAATTAGTAGTCAATGAACAGTGCACTTAAAAAAGAAGGCCCAGGGCTTATAACAACGTGGCAGTGTCCACTCATTAGCCCCTATTGGCCATCTGCCTTATACTGGATTGAAGTGATGCAAGGTTCATCTGTTGTTAGATATCCTTGGGTTGGGTTATTCAATGGTACTGGTGAATCACTAGGCCGATATAAAAATCAATTACCCCCACACCTTCTGAATGCAGCAAAATCACTCATACCTAGATATTGGAAACAGACCACCATCCCGACACTACGACAAAGGCTGCAAGTTGTGGATCATATTTGTCATATGGAAGATCTTACATTTAAATTTAGAGTTTAGGCCTCTACCTCACATAAGATATGGGCCTGTTGGTTCGCCTTTACATTCTCCTCTGCATATGCAGATATTATGTCTCAATCTGAGTAATTACTTACTTTTAACCCAGCATATTTCTGGTCATTTCTGTATGAGGCAGGCTCCTCCCCTCCCCACCTCTTCCACTACCCTCTATCTTTATAAGTTCTATCTCTTTATCCTACTTTTCTCCCTTTCCCTGCTTATTTTCTACCTTCATTTCTTCCTCATTGTTATAGGCCCCGGGCCTTCTTTTTTAAGTGCACTGTTCATTGACTACTAATTGGTTAATGGTTTATACCAAAACTTATTTTGTTCAGTTATGCATGTGTTGGATACACCTAACACTTCTGAACATTGTATATTATACAGTGTAGGTCGTATTGTATTGTTGTATCTTGAATATCTTTTTCAATAAAAATGTATTAAACAAAAAAAAATACATGCATACATATATATATACACACACACACACACACACACAGTGGGGCAAAAAAGTATTTAGTCAGCCACCAACTGTGTAAGTTCTCCCACTTAAAAAGATGAGAGAGGCCTGTAATTGTCATCATAGGTATACCTCAACTATGAGAGACAAAATGTGGAAACAAATCCAGACAATCACATTGTCTGATTTTTGAAAGAATTTATTTGCAAATTATGGTGGAAAATAAGTATTTGGTGAATATCAAAAGTTCATCTCGATACTTTGTTATATATCCTTTGTTGGCAATGACAGAGGTCAATCGTTTTATGTAAGTCTTCATAAGGTTGTTACACACTGTTGCTGGTATGTTGGCCCATTCCTCCATGCAGATCTCCTCTAGAGCAGTGATGTTTTGGGGCTGTCTCTGGGCAACACGGACTTTCAACTCCCTCCAAAGGTTTTCTATGGGGTTGAGATCTGGAGACTGGCTAGGCCACTCCAGGACCTTGAAATGCTTCTTACGAAGCCACTCCTTCATTGCCCAGGCGGTGTTTGGGATCATTGTCATGCTGAAAGACCCAGCCATGTTTCATTTTCAATGCCCTTGCTGATGGGAGGAGGTTTTCACTCAAAATCTCATGATACATGGCCCCATTCATTCTTTCATGTACACGGATCAGTCGTCCTGTTCCCTTTGCAGAGAAACAGCCCCAAAGCATGATGTTGCCACCCCCATGCTTCACAGTAGGTATGGTGTTCTTTGGTTGCAACTCAGCATTCTTTCTCCTCCAAACACAACGAGTTGTGTTTCTACCAAACAGTTCTACTTTGGTTTCATCTGACCATATGACATTCTCCCAATCCTCTTCTGGATCATCCAAATGCTCTCTAGCAAACCTCAGACGGGCCCAGACATGTACTGGCTTAAGCAGGGGGACACATCTGGCACTGCAGGATCTGAGTCCCTGGCGGCGTAGTGTGTTATTGATGGTAGCCCTTGTTACGTTGGTCCCAGCTCCCTGCAGGTCATTCACTAGGTCCCCCTGTGTGGTTCTGGGATTTTTGCTCACCATTCTTGTGATCATTTTGACCCCACGGGGTGAGATCTTGCGTGGAGCCCCAGATCGAGGGAAATTATCAGTGGTCTTGTATGTCTTCCATTTTCTAATTATTGCTCCCACAGTTGATTTCTTCACACCAAGCTGCTTGCCTATTGCAGATTCAGTCTTCTCAGCCTGGTGCAGGTCTACAATTTTGTTTCTGGTGTCCTTCGACAGCTCTTTGGTATTCACCATAGTGGAGTTTGGAGTGTGACTGTTTGAGGTTGTGAACAGGTGTCTTTTATACTGATAACAAGTTCAAACAGGTGCCATTAATACAGGTAATGAGTGGAGGACAGAGGAGCCTCTTAAAGAAGAAGATACAGGTCTGTGAGAGCCAGAAATCTTGCTTGTTTGTAGGTGACCACAGAGACTGCTGCTGCGCCAGTCTCTGTGCAGGCACCCACCTTGAGTATTACCTCTATAAGAGGTGTCCGGTTCAATAGACATCAAAGATGCATATCTACATGTGCCAATTTTTCCCGCTCACCAGAAGTTCTTAAGGTTGCGGTAGACGATCTACTACTGGTAGAACAGTCCATGGCACGCTTGAAGCACAATGTGCTCAGCACAGTAAGATACTTGGAGTACCTAGGCTGGGTCCTCAACCTGGAAAAATCACTATTACAGCCCCTAAGAAGGCTGTAATATTTGGGCATGGTCATAGACACAGTCCAAAGCAGGGTATTCTTGCCCAAGGCAAAAGCCAAAGCCATAAAGGATTTGATCCCACTAGTCAAGGCCAGGAAAAATCCTTCCATTCGTCTCTGTATGAGATTATTGAGGAAGATGGTAGCCTCATTCGAGGCAGTTCCTTACGCCCAGTTCCACTCAAGGCCTTTGCAGAACAGCATTCTGTCTGCCTGGAACAAAAGAGTTCAAGCCTTGGATCTTCAATGCGCCTGTTTCCATCAGTACGCCAGAGCCTCAACTGGTGGTTACTAGACAAGAATCTACAGAAGGGAAAGTCCTTTCTTCCAATTTTTTGGAAAGTCGTGACTACAGATGCCAGCCTCTCAGGCTGGGGAGCAGTTCTGGAAGAAGCTTCAATCCAAGAAAAATGGTCCAGAACCGAAGGGTCTTTACCCATCAACATTCTGGAACTTCGGGCAGTCCATCTGGCCCTGAAGACCTGGGCAGACAGGCTACAAGGCTGTCCTGTCCGAGTTCAGTCTGACAATGCCACAGCAGTCGCCTATATCAATCAACAAGGGGGCACCAGGAGTCTGAGTGCCCAGAGGGAGGTGAATCACATTCTCACTTGGACAGAGAAACATGTTCCTTGTCTATCTGCAGTCTTTATTCCAGGAGTGGAAAATTGGAAAGCAGATTTTTTAAGCCGCCAGCAGCAGGAGAATGGTTGCTACACCCCGCTATATTTCAGGCAATATGCCAGAGATGGGGTACCCCGGATGTAGACCTACTAGCCTCCAGGTTCAACAAAAAACTGCACTTTTTTGTTGTATCAAGAACAAAGGACTCGTTAGCACAAGGTTCAGATGCCTTGATAGTTCTGTCGGATCAGTTTTCTCTGATCTATGCGTTCCCTCCAGTTCCGCTTCTTGCTTGGTTACTTCGCAGGGTTGAGACAGAAGGGAAGCCAGTAATCCTAGTAGCCCCAGCTTGGCCCAGGAGGTCCTGGTATGCAGAGATCGTGAGGATGGCAGTCGGAAGGCCATGGGTGCTCCCACTGCGACCAGACCTGCTCTTGCAAGGGCCAATATTCCATCCTTACAAAGTCTGAATTTGACGGTTTGGCTGTTGAGACCAAAGGATGGCATCCTAGAAGGTATGCTATTGATAGAATTCTCGCTTTTCTTCAATTAGCAGTAGACATGAAGCTGGCCTTGAGCACTATCCAGGGTCAGATCTTGGCCTTGTCGGTATTTTTTCAGAAACCGCTTGCCTGTCATTCCCTAGTCCCGGCCTTTATTCAGGGGGCACTGCTTTTAAATGCACCAGTCAGACTGCCCGTGTGCCCATGGGATTTGAATTTGGTTCTGTCTGTTTTGCAAAAATAGCCTTTTGAATCATTATGCCATCCTTCTTTGTGTCTTTTATCCAAGAAATTGTTTTTTCTTGTTGCCATATCCTCTGCCAGTGGGTATCGGAGTTAGTGGCTTTTTTATGTAAAGAGCCATACTTAATTATTCACAAAGACAGGGTGGTATCAGGGTTCCACCTAAACCAAGCTGTGGTCCTACCATCCTTTTTTCCAGATCTGCAGTCCACGGAGGAAATGTTGTTACACTCTCTAGATGTTAGAGCAGTCAAAATCTATCTGGACGTGACTGCTCAGATGCGGAAGACTGACTTTCTGTTTGTACTGCCAGACAGTCCCAGAAAGGGCCAGGCAGCATCGAAGTCCACTATAGCTAGGTGGATTCGGCAAGTTATTGTTCAGGCCTATGGTTTGGAAAAGAAGATTCCTCTTTTTTATGTTAAGGCGCACTCGACTAGAGCAGTAAGTGCTTCATGGGCAGTGCATCACCGGGCCTCCAAGGCTCACATCTGCAAGGCTGCAACTTGGTCTTCGGTCCATACATTCACTAGATTTTATCAGGTGGATGTAAGAGGGCATGAGGTTACCGCTTTCGGGCGCAGTGTACTGCAGGCAGCAGTTTAGGTCCTCACGTCCAATGGCGGTCTTTTTTTTTCTGATCTGTGTCTCCCTTCCCTCAATTTGGGCATTGCTCTGGGACGTCCCATTATGTAATGAATAGAGCTCTGTGTCCCGTGATGCATGAACAAGAAAATAGGATTTTTAAAACAGCTTACCTGTAAAATCCTTTTCTTGATATTACATCACGGGACACAGAGCTTCCTGCCCCTCTTCGGGATTGATGTATATATATGCATCGGGATACTTTTGCTTTGCTACAAAACTGAGGTACTCTCCATATGGGAGGGGTTATATAGGGGAGGAACTCTCCTTACAATTAGGGTTGCCAGTGTCCAACACCTGAAGGCGGCCATCTAACCCATGATGTAATGAATAGAGCTCTGTGTCCCGTGATGTAATCTCAAGAAAAGGATTTTACAGGTAAGCTGTTTTAAAAAAAATCTTATTTTCTAGATTAAGAACCTGCAAGCTCTTTATTTCCGCTACTGAATCTTCTGTGTTCATACTTTTGTAAGACATTAATGAACTTATTGCTGGTAAACTAAAGCCCATATGAGGCAGAAAGTTGTTTAATGGTGCCCTCTATTGGCAATAGCTCACATTCACAGTGTGTTAGATTGAGTAACAACTTTTTCCCATAATAATTTCAAGCTAGTTGTCAATTCAGTTCTTAAAGCTTTAAGCTATAATTCTCCCATGACTTTCCAAGTTGGTTTGGCTGAGTGTTTGGGTACCTCAGCAGGCTCAGGATCTTGTGCTTCTGTGTGTGACAGGGACCCTTTGTAACTCATGATAACACAAGCAGATAATGACTGAGTGATAAGCCAGCAGGATTTGTGTGCTGTAATATGCAGGGCCAGTACTGGGGGGGGGCAGCTGCCCTGGGTGTGGGAGGGGGCGCCATGTTGCCACCAGCATACAGAAGAATCTGTGCATAGATTTCTCAGGCTATCACATCACTCTATGATCCAATCTGTTGTTGCCACAGCCCGTCCTAAAACAGGGCTGAGGTTGCGGCCATACCTATTGCCTGCTTCCTCTCTACAGTGGCAGACACGCCCCTTCACAAACGGAAGAAGAATTCTCTCTCCCGGGCTTGAGTCTGTCAATCTGGCCATTAGATCGGGGCTACCTATCACAGAGCTCCTCTACAGGTGGGCAGAGCAAGAAGATAACAGAACACTGCAGCCCTGATCACTGCTTCCTGCCCCCTGCACACATCATAGCTCACCCCAGCAAGAAGATGAATGTCAGACTTGTCTTCTTCACCTGTGAATCCCGACTACTCTGCTTTCCAAACTACCTTGGACTTTGCAGCACAGGTTTACCAAAAGAAAAGGTAACATTCCTTATATTTGAGGAGTATAGTGGGACTTTTCATTTGGTACATAGATGTATCGTGTGGAGTAACACTGTTCCATTGTGAGGCTTTGCTGATCCATCCAGCACTTGTAGAAGAGATGGGGAGGAGATCCAGTGCTTATCTAACTTCCCCCTAGCTATCCCCCATTCTGAACTTATTATATGCCTGACATTAGCCGGGTACAAAGAAAAAAAAAAATGACCTGTCCTTATTAGTCCAGCCTCCTATCAGTCTGGTTGGTTCTCTCCTTATAGCCAACCAGCAGTCATTGCCCCACCCCTCTACCACTTCATTAAATTATGATAGTGGTGATGAAGCAAAGTGCCAATTTGCCCTGCCCCTTGCTGCTGGAAGGAACACCGCCGAATGCAAGTTTCTTTCTTTCCTCTGCATGTGTGAACATGGTAGAGTCAGTTCTCATGATCTCCTACCTGTTTGACGTGCTTCATTCATCCCCTGACTCCACATTACAGCTCAGTGCAAGCACAGAGATAGAGGAGCTGTCCTGAGGAGTGAGCATAGAGCCCTGTACATGTGCAGGCTGGGGCAGTGCTACAGAGAAAGACTGGGAATTTCTAGAAGCTGTAGAATCACTATTTCAGCAAGCTGCAAAAGTTGTGGAGTTTATTGGGAATCCGAGCTCCCTGTGTCAGAGATTTCTCTTTCTCAGTTTAAATTCAGGAGTCCAGTGTGCCGACATGTGTAATGGTGGATCCTGTTTTCTATAGCCTTGTAAAATATGTTCTGAACTAACCAGTGGCAGCTGGTGCGCAACATTTTTTTGGGGGGGGGGTCGCACAAATAAACAAAACCCCATCAATTTCAGCCACTGTGCCCATCAAACACAGCCACTGTGCCCATAAATTGCCGCCACTGTGCCAAACACAGCTACTGTACCTATCAATTGCTGCCAGTGTGCCTATCAATTGCCGCTACTGTGTCCCATCAATTTCTGACAATGTGCCCATCAATTGCTGCTACTGTGCATCGCCCGGGAGTCGGGTCTTACCTGTCTCACAGCGGGTCACAGTGGCGTCCTCCACGTCCACGCTACTCGATGTCTCCGGTCCTATCAGTCATCCAATCACAGCACCTGTTTCAGCCAATCAGGTGATAGGTAACCAGACCCGAGCACCTGATTGGCTGAGAGGCAGGTCAGTGTTAGGAAAGTGATTTATTCGCTTTCCTAACACAACACTGAGTAAACAGCGAACGCACAGTATTGCACCCGCTGTTTACCATTTTGGAAGCCTATTAAAGCCTACAGCTCTAATTAGGACGCCTATTAGAGCCCATGGCTCTAATCAGGCGCTTCCAAAGAATACCCCACCACTGGAATTCAGGTGCTCAACGCCCGACAAGGGGCCAGACACCTGAATAGGGAGCGGCAGCGGCGACCATAGATTCATGCATTGCATGAATACATCCATCTATGGTAGGAGAGAGGGGACGGCGCTCCTGCGCCCTTTATGGATGCACCGCCACTGGAACTAACCAAGAAACCGCCTGGAATGTAGTAACCCTTTAAACTATCAGGATTACTTAACTCCTAGCAAACCAAACATTATTTCACAATTATGATCCTGTTGTTGCCCAGAGAGGACAGGTAAACTACTCACCTGCTCCTACAGCACCAATCTCCCACCAGCCAGACTGGCAAAGGACATTTCACAGTTTGTGTCAGCATGGTAACAATCTCAGGTGCTCTCTGCTCTCACCAGCAACAAGATCACAAGTGTGAAATAGACATTAAAGTGGTATTAAACCCGAAAGCAAACAATTATTATATTGCAGCTAATTCTTTGGTGATCCAACAAGCTGTCCTACAGATGTCAGTTATACAGTTAAGACAAACCATTTACCACTGGCAACACCTTCATCCCAAAAGTAATAAATAAAATAAATATATTCATAGGTAGAAAAATGTTGATGTTGTAAGCCACATGGAAAGATGTATGCAGCATGGCAGCATATTGAGGAATGATACCAGAGAGCAGAAAGGGGAGGGGATATACAGAAGTACGGTGGTAGAGAGAGTTCAGCTTAGACAAGAGAACACAGCTTAACCACTTACACTTATTACTTATTACTTACCACTTATTTTTTTTTTTTTTTTTATTATTATTATTATTGCATTTTAGTGTAAATATGAGATGTGAGGTCTTTTTGACCCCAGATCTCATATTTAAGAGGTCCTGTCATGCTTTGTTTCTATTACAAGTGATGTTTACATTTTTCTTTTTTAAAACAACAGTGTAAAAATAAAAAATAAAAGGTAAAATAAAAAAAAAAAATTTTTAAACGCACCCCGTCCCGAGATCGCGTGCAGAATCGAAAGCATACGTGAGCAGCGCCCGCATATGAAAATGGTGTTCAAACCACAGATGTGAGGTATAGCAGCTTTAACTGACCATTACGCGGTTGTGCGACGCTGTACCCAAACAAAATTGATGTCCTTTTTTACCCACAAATAGAGCTTTCTTTTGGTGGTATTTAATAGCCTCTGCGGTTTATATTTTTTGCGCTATAAACAAAAGAAGAGTGACAATTTTGAAAAAAAAACACTATCTTTTACTTTTTGCTATAATAAATATCCCACATTTTTTAATAAAAAAAACACATTTTTTCCTCAGTTTAGACTGATATGTATTCTTCTACATATTTTTGGCAAAAAAAATGGCAATAAGAGTATATGGATTGGTTTGCGCAAAAGTTATAGTGTCTACAAAATAGGGGATTTATGGCATTTTTATTATTATTATTTTTTTTTTTTACTAGTAATGGCGGCGATCTGCAATTTTTATTAGGGATGAGCCTGATGTTCGAGTTGAATGTAAGTTCGACTCGAACATCGGGTGTTCGTCGAACAGCGAACAATATGCAATGTTCGTGGCAAATTCGAAAGCAGCTGGAACACTGTTAAAGTCTATGGGACACTAACATGAAAAATCAAAAGTGCTCATTTTAAAGACTAAGTCCTCATGCACACGGACGTTTTTACAGCTGCTTTTTTGAGCTTGTTTTGCAGCTTAAAAAGGCCTGTCTATGTTAGTCTATGGCTTCATGCCCACCTAGGCGTTTTTGAGCTGCAAGCGGCATAGGCGTTTTTAAGCTGTAAAAAAACCCAGGACCAGTGGGTTCTGAAAGACGTTTTTCAGCTGTAAAAACGCTCTAACGCTGAAAAACGCTCAAAAACGTCATTCCCCAACGTTTTTTAGCGTTTTTGATCCATTAAAAAAAAAAAAAAATTTGAAAAAAAAACGCTCAAAAACGCTAACGCGGAAAAATGCTCAAAAACGCTCAAAAACGCTATTGCAAAAACGCTGAAAAAAAGCTGAAAAAAGTTTTAAAAAATCACTGCAAAGATACTGGCGTTTTCATAACGTTTTTTTAACAGCCTGTGTGCATGAGGGCTTATATGCAAGTTATTGTCATAAAAAGTGTTTGGGGACCTGGGTTCTGCCCCAGGGGACATTTATCAGTGCAATTTATTTTTTTTAAAACTGTCGTTTTTTCGGGGGCAGTGATTTTTTTAATGCTTAAAGTGAAACAATAAAAATGAAATTTTCCTTTAAATATCGTGCCTGGGGGGTGTCTATAGTACGCCTGTAAAGTGGGGCATTTTCCCCATGTTTAGAACAGTACCACAGCAAAATGACATTTCTAAAAGGAAAAATTGTCATTTAAATCTGACCACGGCTGTAATGAATTGTCGGTTCTCGGCAGTATAGATAAAACGGCATGGGATCCCCCTCCCCCCAGTCCATTACCAGGCCCTTCAGTTCTGATTTGGAAATTAAGGTGAACCCTGGGCCAAATTAAATAAAAAAAAAAAAAAAAAAAAATGGCGTAGGGGTCCCCCCTGAAATCCATACCAAATCCTTATCCGAGCAGGCTGCAGGAAAATAGGCGGACGAGAGAGCAGGCCCCCCCTCCTGAACCGTACCAGGCCACATGCCCTCAACGTGGGGTGGGTGCTTTGAGGTCTGACCCCAAAGCACCTTGTCCTCTTATTGATGGGGACCAGGGCCTCATCCCCACAACCCTTGCCTGGTGGTTGTGGGGGTATGCGGGCAGGGGGCTTATCGAAATCTGGAAGCCCCCTTTAACAGGGGGACCCCCACATCCCGCCCCCCCATGTGAATTGGTAATGGTGTACATTGTACCCCTATCATTTCACAAAAAAAGTGTCAAAAATGGCAAAAAAAAAAAAAAAAAACGACAAGAGACAGTTTGGGACAAGTCCTTTATTAAAAAATAAAAAAATAAATGCCCATTCATCTTCTATCACGCCGCCCGACGGACCGAAAAAAAAAAAAACGCAACCATTCCACCTCCATGGGAGACTCCTGCCGACTGACGCATCTTCTCTGTGACAGTTCTTACGTAGCTGAGGGCGGGGCCACCCGGTGACATAAAAGGGTGACCCCGCCCCCTCTGACATCACAGGGGCTTCCCAGTGGTGTCAGAGGGGGCTGGGGTCACCCGTTTACTCATGCCATTTTAGTTTGTCATATTTTAGTCGATTAAATGAACACTTGCTTACAAGTTAAAATGAGTATTTTTTGATAGAAAACTCTCAAACATAAATATATATATATATATATATATATATATACACACATATACATATATATATATACATACACACACACAATATAATTTTTTTTTTTTAGCAGAGACCCTACAGAATAAAATAGCGGTTGTTACAATATTTTATGTCACACTGTATAAAAAAAAACTAAACAGTAACGTTAGTCCAATTTGTTTGTATACTGTGAAAGATGATGTTACACAGAGTAAATAGATACCAAACATGTCATGCTTTAATATTGCGCACACTTGTGGAATGGTGACAAACCACGGTACTTAAAAATATCCATAGGCGGTGCTTTAAATATTTTTAACGGTTACAGGTTTACAGTTGCAGAGGAGGTCTTGTGGTAGAATAATTGCTCTTACTGTAATGATTGCGGCGATACCTCACATGTGTGGTCATGCAACACTGTACCCATATAAAACTTGTGACCTTTTTTTCACACAAATAGAGCTTTCTTTTGGTGGTATTTAATCACTAGTGTTTTTTTTATTTTTTATGCTATAAATAAAAAAAGACTGTACATTTTTTGAACAAATGCCTTTTTCTTTGTTTCTGTCATAAAATTTTGCAAATTAGTAATTTTCCTTCATACATTTTGGCCAAAATTTATATTGCTACATAGCTTTGGTAAAAATAACCCAAATTAGCGTATATTATTTGGCCTTTGTGAAAGTTATAGAGTCTACAAACTATGGTGCCAATCACTGAAAATTGATCACATCTGATCAGGCCTTCAGTACATCAGGTGTATCTCATTTCTTGAGACACTTATGCCCCGTACACACGGTCGGATTTTCCGATGGAAAATGTCCGATCGGAGCATGTTGTCGGAAATTCCGACCGTGTGTGGGCTCCATCGGACATTTTCCATCGGATTTTCTGACACACAAAGTTGGAGAGCAGGAGATAAAATTTTCCGACAACAAAATCCGTTGTCGGAAATTCCTATCGTGTGTACACAAATCCGACGGACAAAGTGCCACGCATGCTCAGAATAAATAAAGAGATGAAAGCTATTGGCCACTGCCCCGTTTATAGTCCCGACGTACGTGTTTTACGTCACCGCGTATAGAACGATCAGATTTTCCGACAACTTTGTGTGACCGTGTGTATGCAAGACAAGTTTGAGCCAACATCCGTCTGAAAAAATCCTAGGATTTTGTTGTCGGAATGTCCGAACAAAGTCCGACCGTGTGTACGGGGCATAACAAGTCAGGAAAGTACAAATACCCCCCAAATGACCCCTTTTTAGAAAGTAGACATTCCAAGGTATTAAGTAAGTAGCATGGTGAGTTTAAGTTGTAATTTTTTCCCACAATTCTTTGCAAAATGAAGATTTTTTTTTTTTACAAAATTGTCATATTATCAGGTTATTTCTAACACACAACATATGCATACAACAAATTACACCCCAAAATATATTCTGCTACTCTTCCTGAGTATGGCGATACCACATTTGTGAGACTTTTACACAGCCTGGCCACATACAGAGGCCCAACATTGAAGTAGTACCTTCAGGCGTTCTAGGAGCATAAATTACACATCTCATTTCATTCCTACCTATCATACTTTTGAAGGTCCTTGAGCACCAGGACATTGGAATTACCCACAAAATGACCCCATTTTGGAAAGCAGACACCCCAACGTATATTCTATGGGGGGCTGCAGATAGGTACTCGGGTACTTTGATGGGCTGGAGACAGGTAGTCGGGTACTCTGATGGGCTGCAGATAGGTACTCGGGTAACTTGATGAGCTGCAGACAGGTACTCGGATACTCATATGAACTGTGACAGGTACTCGGGTACTCAGATGGACTGTGACAGGTACTCAGGTGGACTGTTACAGGTACTCAGATGTACTGCAACAGGTACTCACATGAACTGTGACAGGTACTCAGGTGGACTGTGACAGGTACTTTGATGGGTGGTGACAGGTCCTCTTTATTGGGGGTGCAATCATTGTGATTGGTGTACACTCTAAGTGGTAACAAGATGTTACTGCAATCTCCTTCTCACACATGATCGGTGTGTGAGGAGGAGAACATTTAGTGATCAGCTGTGGAAGGATCACAGCCGATCACATGATAAACAGCCGCCGGCCAATGGCTGTTTACCAGCGTCGGTGAAGAGCAGTGTTCCCGGGAAAGTGCCGCGCAAAGTGGGGCGGTACCATCTGTGCTCGGCCGTGACTTCATCACGGCAAATCGCGTGGTAAACAGCCATGCCCAATGGCTGTTCACCCCCCTCGGTGGCGAGCGGTGTCTCCGCGACACGCCGCCACCGAGGGTACAGGGCTGTGCGCACACGATCACGCGCATACCCTGTTTAAATGGACGGACGTCATATGACGCCCGCCCAGAACAAGAGCCGCGCCACCTAGCCGTCATGACGGCCGGCGGGTGGCAAAGGGTAATATATATTGTCATAGTGTCTCCCAGTGTTAGTTCTCCCACAACCCGCTCTAAAGAGCTGACTGGGGCAGACTAACGCTGGTTGAGATCCATTAGGTAATGGAAAACTTCCTGAGGTTGGAGAGGTGAGGATATATCTGCCGGCGAAAGGGCCCCTGTGCGATGCACAGACGTTCGTCTGGGGGGGATGTGTTCGCTCTGCAAAGACATTATCGGTACACTCGTATCAACCCTGTATGCCTGACCAAGATTTGAGGTGCCATGACGTACACCTGCAGATAAGCTCCCATCAGCAGGAAGTTTAGTCATTGGTTGTTGTATAAACTCATATCCTGTGTTGTTACATCCTGTGTTGTCACAGCCTGTGGAGGAAGCGATTGGATGTTGCAGCCAGGGCTTCCTGTTTGTGACTTCTTTTGTGTGTGTAAATAAAAGAGCGAGTGCACTGCTCAGCAGGGAGTCGTGCTGAGATGAGGACATAAGCGTGGTCATGTCTGTTTCATTGGGAATATGCGGGAAATAGAGTGATAGGTAAGATGCATTATTCCACATACCATATTATGCTGAAAGGGTGCTTAATAGCGCAAGATTATAGTAGAATATCCACGACACTAATAGACACACGGAGCTACACACACTGTGCTAATACACTATTGCAGTGGTCATCATCCCTGTCCTCAGGGCCCATTAACAGGCCAGGTTTGCAGGATAACTGAAATACATCACAGGTGATATAATTTGCTGCTCAGTGATTGCAGTATTCTAGTCTGCATCTCCCCAAGGTAATACATAAAACCTGGCCTGTCAGTGGGCCCTGAGGACAGAGTTGATGACCACTGCACAGATGACCTGTCCCCTACCTCCAGAGTTGCCACTCTAGCCGTGAGTCTGTGTTAGTGAGGAAGCAGACTGTAACCCGAGTGTCCTCCGTGATCAGACTGTCCTCACACTTCCTTATGCCGCGGGTCTGAGAAAGGCACCGCCCTACGTCCTACGGACCCACCAATCACTAACCAACGCAGGACACATAATGCCAGAGTGAGAGTATTCACAGCGCAGAGCTCTGCTCTCCAAGGGCAATCCAAAGACCAGCCAGATCTTCTTGCCCGCAATCACATGATTGCTTTGACGTAATGCTTTCCATAGCACCTGTGTGTCCGGCGCCCCTCCCCCCCGCACACACTTAAAGGGACATTTTCTTTTCTTCGATGAGTAGCTTTGGGGGGTGGAGCTCCAATGTCCCCTATGGACAAGCCACCACTGGGTTTAATGTTGAAAATGTAAAGTAGGAACAAAGGCTTTTGTCCCCCGTGCAAGGCCCCCCCCCCCCCCCCCGTCCTTTCTCTCTTTGCTCTAGAGGTCCCTTCCCCACTTTCCCCCTCTCGCTTGACGGTCACTATTTCTCCCCACAAATTGTGCCAAACTCATAAAGACTGGAAAAAAGGAAATACTGTGTTGCTCATAGTAAGCAATCACATGAAGCCGAAAGCTATAACAGCCGGGTGCCCATAGTAGAGATGCCAGCGCCGCCGAGGGAGGACGCGGGGAGAACATGGCTGCGGTAAGTACACCGCTGGACTGTGGGACAGGTAAGTGGCTTTTTATTAAAAGGCAGGAGCTACACTTTTTGTAGCTGCTGACTTTTAATAAACAAATGAATGGAACTCTGCTTTAATTATATTTTCTCAGATCCTCTTGAAAATTGAACCTGATTTAAGTTTTGCCTTCTTCCAGTTTTTATGAACATTGCCCATTGAGGTTGGCTATTGTCCAGGCTAAGGCCTGGTACACACTGTCAGCTGTTTTTTGTTCAGCCCAGTGGGCTGAATGAAAAAAAACCTGACAGATGACTGTACTAGCACACGCAGTGTTAGTACAGCAATTTTCTTTGCTGTGCTATTGTGTTCTGACAGGGGGCAGCCCCTCCACCCCACCAGAATAATCTTAGCCAATGGACTGCCCAGTGTTGCCAACTTACCAGACTGAAATTCACTAACACGACACTCAAAATTTACTGCCATGTTCCAAAAATTACATATTTATAGTTTTAAGTGCAAATTTCATCACTCCTTCCACCCCCAGTCTCCATCACTCCTTTCACCAGTAGCGGCTGATGAAGTTTTAGGATGGGGGGGCGCCAGACCCCGCCCTTTCTTTGGACCCTCCCACATGGTAAAAATGGGCGTGGTTTCACCAAAATAGTGGGTGTGGCTCTAAAGGGGTGTGGTTAGTGTCTGAGATGAATGAGGGATGGAGGGAGTGGGAGGGACAGCAGGCCCAGATCCTACACAACAATAGAAATATGTGTATTCTAGAAAGTTTAACAATCAGCAGATAAAGATACTCCAAACACCTGGTGTTAGCACTTCAATCATCCCGGCACCATGGTTGTTATGTTGTCAGGATGATTGAAGCTCATTATTTCTATTATATTGTAATATAAAATGAAGTCACCTGCCACATCGCCTGCCTCCTTACATCAGGTGCCCCCAGCGGAGTCCCTCCTTACATCAGGTGCCCCAAGGGGAGTCCCTCCTTACATCTGTGTCCCCTTCAGCAGAGTCCCTCCTTACATCTGACAGTTTGATGGAATCGGGAGGTGATGGAGACAGGAGGTGAAGGAAGGAGTGAATGATGGAGATGGGAGGGATGGAGTGGCAACAGGAGGTGAAAGGATTGATGGAGACAGGAGGTGAAAGTATTGATGGAGACAGGAGGTGAAAGGAGTGATGGAGACAGGAGGTGGAAGGCAGTGGCGGCCCGTCTCCCTACTAGCTGGGGAGAGACAGACGCGGCTTGAAGGAGGACCCTGCTGCTCTGCTGATGGGGACACAGATGTAAGGAAGGACTCCGCTGAGAGGGACACGGATGTAAGGATGGGCTCCGCTGACGGGGACACAGATGCAAGAAGGGGCTCCGCTGACGGGGACACAGATGTAAGAAGGGGCTCCACTGACGGGGACACAGATGTAAGGAAGAGCTCCGCTGACTGGGACACAGATGTAAGGAGGGGCTCTGCTGACCGTGACACAGATGTAAGGAGGGACTCCGCTGATGTGGACACAGATGTAAGGAGGGACTCCGCTGGGGGTACCTGATGTAAGGAGATAATTAGACTGCAGATGGACTACAGGAAATAACCAGAGACTGCGGATGGATTACAGGAGAAAATTCACAAACTGCAGGTGGATTACAATAGATCATCAGAGACAGCAGATGGATTACAGGAGATAATCCGAGACTCTGGGTGGACTACAGGAGATAATCAGACTGTAGATGAATTACAGGAGAAATCCACAGACTGGATGGATTACAGGAGATGACCACAGACTGCGAATAGACTACCCCTAACTTAAGGTCCCTACTCCCCTCTTACATCAGTGACTCCCCTGCAGATTCTTTTCAGCGGATGGCAGGGCAGTCTGACTGTGGCATGGAGCAGTTATGGAACGGTTAAATTTTCTGGTGCAGTCCGGGGCAGAGGGAGGGATTGATCCACTTCTCCTCCCGCTCTCTCTCCTTGCAGTACATTTGAAAATTGTGAAAGGCGCCTTTCTGTCATCCCGCAGTGTGCACAGAGTCATCGTGGTCACGTGACTTCCTCAGGGGTAGTCCAGAGACCTGAGGAAGTCACGTGACCATGGTGACACTACTGCACACAGGAAGTGAGGTGAGAACTTTTGTATCCTGCTGTCCACCACAGGAGCGGTTTGTTTTAAACTTAAATGGCCACACACCCTACTAAAGAAAGGGTATCTGGATATACAGTGGAACAGAGGAGGAGGAGGATGCCAGGAGCCCACCGTACATACCCCAGCATATAGGGGAATACAAATGTGACCTAGTAAGAGGAGGTCAAACAGAGGTGAGCGCATTAGTTGAGAAGTGGTGGGGATCACCATCACTTTTCTGATTTCAGATTATCCTAATTATATGGAAGTGCAGTCGCTGTAGATATGAGGGGAAGATCTGAAATGAGGGGAAGCTCTGCTGATTTTATAATCCAATCATGTGGAAGCTAAAATGCTGTTTTTTATTTTCCTTGCATGTCCTCCTCGGATCTACAGCGACTGCACTTCCAAGTGCACTTTCAAGTGTTCTTGCAGTGCAAAGTGGATTTGCCTTTAGTAAATATCCCCATTGTGTTTCACATTATTTGCACAGTTAATTCAGTTAATTGCTGTATTAGAGTATATCTAGGAACCAGTGTTTGATTTTATGAAATCGATATTTATATATGATCCACTTATATTTGTGCATTCACCAATACTATTCACCAAGGAGGAAGGTTTCAGACTTTGTCTGCACTAGCGCTTGGTAATATTATGAACTCACTTATGAATTTCATATACATGTTGCACTTTTAGGTGATTTTTTTTTTTTTTAATTTAAAGCGGAGTTCCACCCATAAAATTTACTTTACCGAAATAAACATCCTAATCCTTCAGCAACATTTGGACATTTTTTTTTTTTTTTTTTTTTTTTTACTCGTTCCTTCTTCACTGTTGCTATGGGGTTTCCTGTATTCTGCCTCTTTATCTCTGCAGTGATTTACGTCATTTCCCTCGGCGCCTCTGCTCGCTAGGGCTCCTGGGAGATGTGTGTCATTCTTTCCCAGAAGTCAGTGGACAGCGCCGAGGACTCTCATTGATGCGATGTGTGCTTGCTGCGCATGCATGAGAATGGGTGGTGCATGCCGGTTGCTCAGCAGCACTGTAAACCCAGAAGTTTATGCTTGTGGGCTTCACCTGCCCACAAGCAAGATGGGAATCCCCAAGCAGAAAGAATATAAGGTAGTTTTTTTAATAAAATACTAACAAAAGCGGCGCTAGTTACCGGCCTAACGAATGCCACATTAGCATAATATGATAGTAACAAATGGATTTAAAAAAAAAAGAAAATCATATATGTGGTTGGAACTCCACTTTAAGTGCGATATTGTGATTACGCCATTTTGTTGCAATTTTTTTTTCACAGTACACATTGGGGGTCATTTACTATAGCGCTGCGAATTAGCGATATTTAGTGCTAATCACACTAGTTAGCACTGAAACGGTATTCACTATAGCGCTGGTAAAAAAAATACTCCCAAAATCAAATTTAATATAGTTCCCTGAAACTAATTGCGCCCAAACCCTTACTCTGCTAAAACCTGGAGTAGTGCACATGGAAATAATGTTTAGAGCATGGTATAATTGATTAAATGGTACTGAAATTTGCGGTATATTGTTTAATGATAATCTGCTTTTAAAAACATTGTAAAAAAAAATATTTTTACACTGAAATCTCTTTAGAAGTCTGAAAAGAGATAAATTCCCCGTCTCTGTACAACTAGGTGCCAACACAACTGAGCATGCTCAGACCTGCAAACAGCTCTCATTTTAGCTCCCATGGCTTTTTTACAAGGCACTATAGTAAATACCAAAATTAGCACTGGGCTAAAATTTTGAGAATGAAAATCAGCACCATTATAGTCCAATGCACGTTTCAGCCATTGATTCTAAATGGTACAATTGTAAAGGCTCTTTCACACGGACGTGTCCATGTACGCAGTGCTGTATTTAGGCCTAGGCCAACAAGGCCCAGGCCTAGGGCGGCACTTTGCGGGGGGGCGGCGAAACAGCCGCCCCCCCCACCCGCCTCCCGTATCCCGCGGCCTTCTCCCGCACAAATGCAGGGTTTGCTGTGGTGTGATGGCGTGCTTGGCCGTGGGGGAAGCTGCTCGCGTCCCCATAAGCGGCCGGTGTCTGGCTGCATGTAATTCGTACGGGCGGGGGCGGAGCCTAAAGCTCCGCCCTCTACCCTCCTCCATTCGGCCCTCTTTTGCTCCGCTCGTCTCCCCAGCCAGGGGCGGGGTCTGTCTGATGACAGGACGAGAAGGAGGAGGAGGAGAGAGAGAGAAGCACGGAGGGGAACCCCCTACCCTCTAGCCAGGACAGCAGGTAAAGTAAAGTACATTTCTATTACTCTTCTATTTAGCACATGCATGGGATCACTTTATTGCAGCTAATCTGTGCTCAATATGGAAATGAATTTACAGATCATGATGCTGCAATAAAGTGATCCTTTGCCTTTCCTACAAACTCATTAAATACTCCACCTTCAGTGAAAGTTCATGTACTGCAAACTTTGCAGTACATGAACTTTCACTAAGATCCCTTTCACACTGGGGTGTTGGCGCCATCGCTGTTAAAACGCCGATATTTTTATCAGCGATCTACCGTCATTTTTGCAGGGGATTTTGGCCGTTAGCAGTGCGCTTTTAACTCCCGCTAGCGGCCGAAAAAAGGGTTAAAACGACCCACAGCGCCGCTTTGCTGGCCGATTTAACCCCTTTTCAGCTGCTAGCGAGGGTTAAAACTGCCCCGCTATCGGCTGAATAGCACCGCTAAAACGACGGTAAAGCTGTGCTAAAAATAGCGCCACTTTACCGATGACGCCCGGGTGCTTTCAGTGTTAAAGGGCTCTAAAGAGGTTAAGGCTGCACTGATTGCCACTGATTAGGCGGCACTCTTAAGCTGCACTGATTTGCTACAGTGATGGCCACTGATAACCTGCACTGATGAGGCTGCATTGACAGGCACTGATGAGGCTGCATTGACGGGTACTGTTGAAGCTGCGCTGATGGGCACTGGTGAGGCTGTGCTGATGTGTACTGGCGAGACTGCCCTGATGGGCACTGGTGAGGCTGCATTGATGGGCACCGGTGAGGCTGCGCTGATGGGCACCAGTGAGACTGCATTGGTGGGCATCGGTGAGGCTGCATTGATGGGCACTGGTGAGGCTGCATTGATGGGCACCAGTGAGGCTGCATTGATGGGCACCGGTGAGGCTGCATTGATGGGCACCGGTGAGGCTGCATTGATGGGCACCGGTGAGGCTGCATTGATGGGCACCGGTGAGGCTGCATTGATGGGCACCGGTGAGGCTGCATTGATGGGCACTGATGAGGCTGCATTGAAGGGCAGTGATGAGGCTACACTTGGTACCCACTTTTAATGTAGAGAGAGGAAGAGGTGGAGCTCTAAGATGAAAAGATGGAGCCTAAAATGGAAAGGTATGTGGTTTACGGATGACAGGGCGGGACTTAAACTCAAAGGGGTGTGACCTTGATAAGAAGGGGCGGGTCATATTTAAATTAGGGGTGCATGGGTTTAGTCAGGCCTAGGGCAGCACAAAACTTAAATACACCACTGCATGTACGGAGCCTGCTCTGCTCAGCGGGGGGATCGCTCCGTTGATCCCCGCTGAGCAGGCAGATGACAGGTCCGTCGCTGCACACTGTGCAGCGACGGACCTGTCAGAGCGCCGCTCTCCCCTATGGGGGAACAGATGAAGACAAACTGTAGAGTCCGTCACCCGATCCGATGACGGATGGAAAAGTAGATTTTTCCTCCGTCACACTTTTTCGGATCGGAGTGGGTCGGATGTCAGCGGACATGTCACCGCTGACATCCGACGCTCCATAGAGGTTTATGGAGCATCCGTTCAGGTCCGCCTAAAAAAAACTGACAGGCGGACCTGAACGGATCGTCCATGTGAAAGAGGCCTAACTTCCTCAAATAAATACTTTTAATGTTGAGGTGAAATGTATCTTTCTCTGAAATAATGTTCCTTGCAACAATGTTGCTGCTTCTACTTATTTTTGTTTTTCTCATCTATTTTGTTTTTAAGAATGCTAGAATGTGGAATGTTTTGATAAAATATTTTTCTCTGTCACTTTCACTTGTTACTCTCCATCTCACAAAAATCTTTACCCAAACTCACACAGGTGTCTTTACAAACCACAAACAATAACACTGCTGATGCAAATTTAAAATGGGTCACAATTTTGTGTGTTTTTTATTACTTCCAAATTATCATAATTTGAGCCCAAAAATGTAATATCAGATATCAAAATGTAATTCCCAAAAATTACTGGGTAAAATCACTATTCTACACTCACCCACCAAATATCACAGAATAAATCAAGAAGAATGACTCTTGAGTAATGTAATACCACCACCTATATGTTCAAAGAGATGCAGTATATGTGTAAGGTTCAAGGCTCTGTGTCTTAGAAGTTAGAACCTCTGCTCAGCATCTCTGAGGGTCTGGGTTCAAATCCCAAGCATGCCGCTTCATGTAGAGAAGTTGTCTCATCTCCCTATGTCGTTAAACATAACTCCTGACTCAGGTCCTAAAACTATATCTAAATGTAGTATTATGTGTAGGAGGGTTCCACCACCATTGTAAATCTTGCCAGTTACACTATCTAGCCAAAAGTATTGGCACACCTGCCTTTACACACACATGAACTTTAATGGCAGCCCAGTCTTGAGCCTCGTACACACGGTCTGATTGTTGGACGACCGAGCGTTTGATCAAACGGGCCAATGCAGGATTTTGTCTAGCATACTAACTATCCGCAAATTGTCATTTGACAAACACAGAGTGACGAACTATGAGAGTATAAAGAGGAAGTTAATTTCTCAAGCGCCACCCTTTGGGCCCCTTCTGCTAATTTCATGTTTGTAGAAGTTTGTCGAGCATTGATTCACGATTTTCAGATCGTACAAAACAAATGCCTTTTAAAATACATTTGGCATAACTACGTGCAAAGCAGCTTCATTATTATCTCATTAAAGAAGATGAGAATTTTTACATTTCATCAATAGCTGTGTCACGAATGTTAATTCTAGGATTACGAATGGTAGTTTACAAGACCAAACACTTCCCAGTTGTTCCTTGATTCCGAGCATGCATGTTTGTACTTTCGACTTTTGTGTGACTGATTTGTGTACTGACCATCCGAAAATCAGACGTGGAGCCGTAGTTCGCCAAAAATTTACTAGCCTGTCATCCAACATTTGTTGTACGAAAATTGGAAAAAAAATTGTCGAAAGGAGCGTAGGAACGATAAGAATTTCGGACAACAGCCTGTCAAATGACAATCCCCTTCTGATTTTCGCATTGTGTGTACAAAGCTTAAGTCTGTAGGGTTAAAATTGATTGATTTGATTTGGCCCACCCTTTACGGCTATAACAGCTTCTGAGAAGGCTGTCCACAAGGTTTGCTGTGTCTATAGGAATGTTTGACCATTCTTCCAGAAGCGCATTTGTGAGGCCAGGCACTGATGTTGGATGAGAAGGCCTGGCTCGCAGTCTCTGCTCTAATTCAGCCAAAAGGTGTTCTATCAGGTTGAGGTCAGGACTCTGTGCAGGCCAGTCAAGTTCCTCCACCCCAAACTCCCTCATCCATGTCTTTATGGACCTTGCTTTGTGCACTGGTGTGCAGTCATGTTGAAACAGGAAGGGGCCACAAAGTTGGGAGCATGAAATTGTCCAAAATGTCGTGGTATGCTGATGCCTTAAGAGTTCCCTTCACTGGAACTAAGAGGCCAAGCCCAACCCCTGAAAATCAACCCCGCATCATAATCCCCCCTCCACCAAATGATTTGGACCAGTGCACAAAGCAAGGTCCATAAAGACATGAATGCGTTTGGGGTGGAGGAACTTGACTGGCCTGCACAGAGTCCTGACCTCAACACAACAGAGCACTTTGGGGATGAATTGGAGTTGAGATGTAAGCCAAGCCTTCTCATGACTGACCTCACAAATGCACTTCTAAAAGACTGGTCAAACATTCCCTTAGACACACTCCTAAACCTTGTGGACAGACTTCCTAGAAGAGTTGAAGCTGTTATAGCTGCAAAGGGTGGGCCAAATCAATTTTGAACCCTATGGCCTAAGACTGTGGATGCCATTACAGTTCATCTGCATATAAAGGCAGGCCTCCCAATACTTAGGCCAATATATTGTATATTGCTTGTGACACTGAGCATGGCTATGGACTTAGGGTTGGTTCACACCACAGAGATGCAGAATACATGTGTGAGGCTGCCCACTGGCTAAGTGGGTAGCAATTCCATCTAGAAGCACTGGGGTTGCTGGTTCAATTTCCCAACATGCTAATGCTTGTGTTGAAGATTATATGTTCTCCCCGTTTGGGTTTCTCACCACAATCCAAAGACATGCTGGCATTTTTTTTGTCTCCTGGTACATATGCTTAGAAAACTATTGCTTTGTTTATGTGCATGCAAATGGACTTAGATCTTTGGCCTGTAGTTGGAGATTTGATGCACATAGCCAAGGGCTAACACAGTTGCAAATAGTATTATGTGTTCCTGCTCATCAGGTGCAATCACTAGACATACAGTAGCTCACAAAAGTGAGTACACCGCTCACATTTTTGTAAATATTTTATTATATCTTTTCATGTCACAACACTGCAGAAATTACACTTTGTTACAATATAAAGTAGTGTGTACAGCTTGTATAACAGTGTAAATGTACTGTCCCCTCAAAATAAATCAACACACAGCCATTAATGTCTAAACCGCTGGCAACAAAAGTGAGTACACCCCTAAGTGAAAATGTCTCAATTGGGTCCAATTAGCCATTTTTCCTCCCCGGTGTCATGTGACTCGTTAGTGTTACAAGGTCTCAGGTGTGAATGGGGAGCAGGTGTGTTAAATCTGGTGTTATCGCTCTCACTCTCTCATACTGGTCACTGGAAGTTCAACATGGCACCTCATGGCAAACAACTCTCTGAGGATCTGAATTGTTGCTCTACATAAAAATGGCCTAGGCTATAAGAAGATTGCCAAGACCCTGAAACTGAGCTGCAGCACGGTGGCCAGGACCATACAGCGGTTTAACAGGACATGTTCCACTCAGAGCAGGCCTCGCCATGGTCAACCAAAGAAGTTGAGTGCACATGCTCAGCATCATATCCAGAGGTTGTCTTTGGGAAATAGACGTATGAGTGCTGCCAGCATTGCTGCAGAGGTTGAAGGGGTAGGGGGTCAGCCTGTCAGTGCTCAGACCATGCTCCACACAGTGCATCAAATTGGTCTGCATGGCTGTCGTCCCAGAAGGAAGCCTCTTCTAAAGATGATGCACAAGCAAGCCTGCAAACCGTTTGCTGAAGACAAGCAGACTGAGGACATGGATTACTGCAACCATGTCCTGTGGTCTGATGAGACCAAGATAAACTTATTTGGTTCAGATGGTGTGGCAGCAACCAGGTGAGGAGTACAAAGACACATGTGTCTTGCCTACAGTCAAGCATGGTGGTGGGAGTGTCATGGTCTGGGGCTGCATGAGTGCTGCTGGCACTGGGGAGCTACAGTTCATTGAGGGAACCATGAATGCCAACATGTACTGTGACATACTGAAGCAGAACATGATCCCCTCACTTCAGAGACTGGGCAGCAGGGCTGTATGCCAACATAATGACCCCAAACACACCCCAAGATGACCACTGCCTTGCTAAAGAAGCTGAGGGTAAATGTGATAGACTGGCCAAGCTTGTTTCCAGACCTAAACCCTATTGAGCATCTGTGGGGCATCCTCAAACAAAAGGTGGAGGAGCGCAAGCTTTCTAACATCCACCAGCTCCGTGATGTCATCATGGAGAAGTGGAAGAGGACTCCAGTGGCAACCTGTGAAGCTCTGGTGATCGCCATGTCCAAGATGGTAGGCAGTGCTGGAAAATAATGGTGGCCACACAAAATATTGATACTTTGGCCCAATTTGGACCTTTTCATGCAGTTGTGTATTCACTTTTGTTGCCAGTGGTTTAGACATTAATGGCTGTGTGTTGAGTTATTTTGAGGGGACAGCAAATTTAAACTGTTATACAAGCTGTACACTCATTACTTTACATTGTAGCAAAGTGTAATTTCTTCAGTATTGTCACATGAAAAGATATAAAAATATTTACAAAAATGTGAGGGGTGTACTCACTTTTGTGAGATACTGTACATGAAGAGACAGATTGAAAGATACTGGTAGGCGAGTACTTCTATTGAGCGTGTGTCAATGTGCTAACAATACAACCAGGTTTTTTTTGCTGTGATTTGTGGGGGGAGAAGGAATGATATGGTGTATATTGAAAAACACCTAACTAGGGCTGTTTGCTGGTTTGGGAGCATCTGCTGACCTTCTACTCTTTGATCTCATTGCTTAATTGTGTACACAGAAATGCAGCTTCCAGCAGAACATACTCCCCAATGTATGCGTGTGGATTGTGGGGTGGTGGTGGGTGTTATAGTTTGAATAAGTTCTTTTTGATTATTATGTTGGAATGCTTTGTAAGAATAATGACTCTGTTAAGTACGTTTCTACAATCTTGCAGATAAAAATGTGATGTGTTACCCGTTATACACTGAAAGTAAAGCTGTAAGGTTTAGACAAACTTTAGATTGTATGATGCTATGACCAGGGCCCTTAAAACCCAATTGCTAACTGTTTTGGTAAATGTAGCACCATATATGCTATAGAATATTTATTTGTGTATGCTAGTAAATATACATAATTTTGTTTCTTATTGAGCTTGTTTGTTGTTCTCTTTTTTCTTTGTTTCTTTTAATTTGTTTTGGGGGTGGTGGTTTTGGGGAAGTGCAATATCTTACTTATACCCATAGAAATTATAAGATATAATTGTGCACCAAAAAAAAACTAATCTCCTCAGCACACCTGCAAGTAAATGATAAAGGTGTTTAGGTGGAGTCTTTGTATATAACAGCTGTGGAGAATTGCAGGTAATGAATTCAGCTGGTGGATAGGCAGTGTTGTATGTGTCAGCCCTGGTTCACATTGGTGCAATTTGACATGTCAAATATCAATAGAGATAGGCATTTTAAATGTAAGGAGCCATTTGGCCACTTTTATTATTTGTTTTTATTCAATAAACGGTATTATACTATGGAAGTTTTTTGCTCTCTCTATATATCCTGCCTGTACCCATGAGGAGGAAGGTTCCTACCACCACCAGTCCTACATACGTGAGCAGGCACAATCCTGCACAAGCACTACTTGACTATCTTTTTAAGGAAAGAGGTCAAATAGATCTGGTAAGCAGATCACTTATCCATTCACTTTGGGTATCGAAATGTTAGATTTATGGTGGAGGACTATCTGTCGGAAGACATCACTATATTTGGAAGATTCGTTTTTCTGCTGTTTTGTGGATTTTTATGAATGACTTTTCACTGATTCACATAATTTTTATATGGATGGACTCTATTAATTTGGACATTTATGTCCAGCTGGACTATTTTGTTACTGCACATTTTTATATTAAATGACTGTATACAGTTAAGAATTTTTCACTACACTGATTGGTCTAGCTACCTACTAGCCAACCATTCTAGCGCCCCCTATCCCCACTTTCTTTTTCAGAATTGTAAGGAGTACCTCACTTCTTTTAGGGGTGTAGCAGTTTTTTATTTTTACCAATTTTAGTTTTTGTATAGTTTGGCGCAGTTTTATTTATATTCACATGTCAAATCGCATGCCAAATCAACAGCAATTGCACCGTCCTTATCGGTGCAGTGCTGCAATTTCCAAAAGTAGTTTCTGCACGGAGGTCTCTGAAATTCCCCCCGCAGTCGGGACTAACACACGGGAATGAAATTGTATGAGTTCAGCTGAACTCGCACGATTTCCTCGCTCTGTCAGTGTGAACCAGGGCTCAAACTGGGCCTTTGTAATTCACCTGCTGCAATCTCAGGGACACCATTTCTTATCAAACTCCCTTAAGTTTGCCTTCAAATATCGTTATACAGTATATAGAAATACAGATTTGCATATCTGCAAATAAAAACGAAAATAAAAAATACTAATCTTGGTTGCGATCAAATATTCGCAGCTGCAATCAAAAGAGCGTGATTTCACCTTCTGACCTAGAAAGGAGTCATTGCATTCACCTGGAAGTGCTTGTGCTGGTCAGGATCTCCATCTAGGTGGACATAGTGAGGTCCCTCTTTAGCAAATAGGAGGTGCTGCTCATTTACCGGGTAAGTGTAGGATATGTACTTGTGCTTACTCAATGTGGGGGTGGATGTGGTAGTTAGATTTGGTGTGGGTGGGGTTCATTGATTTGTTTGGCATCACCACACATTTTCTTCCGGCCCATGTGCACACATCACTTCCTGCATTTGTTCTGCTGATGTAAATCAGTAAGGACTATGCAAATATAAATGAGAGCTCCTTTTTATTAAAAAAAAAAAAAAAAAATAGACATAGATCTAGATATATATGGCTTGTTTCACACTTGGGTGACTTTTCCAATAATTTGGACCTCAGATGTATGACAAGTTGTAGCCCATGATTCTCAATGATAACCAGTCATATCTGTGCTACTTCAAGTCGCACCAACTTCAAAAGTAGTCTCTGTACTACTTTGGTGTGACTTTCATGCAACTTGAGGTACATAGGTCGCTATATTACACAGGCATTCCCAGAAGTTGGGGCCAAGTTGCAGCGGCAAAGTGGCAGCAAAATAGTGTAAGAAAAAATCATCACCCCAGATGATGTCCCATAGGACGAAACACATCGGGAAGGATTGTTGATGCCACTGTTACTGCCATTTTTTATTCCAAGCGCTTTTATATTGTCATAAATGTGAGTGTTATTCTTTCATTTAAAAAATATGCTGCAAGTTATTTTACGGAATCACGCTATGTGCCCTCCTGTTTTCTTCTTCCTTTTGCAACATTGATCTGTATCCGTTTGGGCTCATTAACCCTTAAACATCATTGGAAGTTCTTTTACTGGTTCCCTGGAATTTGTGTCTTTTGAGATAGCTTCCTTCCAGGTCTATTACCATTCAAGTCTGATTGATTGGGTTCAATCCTTCCGGTAAGCCTTTAAGAATTAATGGTGTCGGATCTTCTATCAATTTTCTTCACCAAAGTCACATTATTAGATAGCATATATTATTTTACTTTCTGGATCACTATTATCAATTTTTTGGACAATTAATAATAAGACTGTGATTGATATCCTTCTTGTCATCAAGGACATTTCTAATGTAGTGAATTGTTATTCCCTGTTCATTTATTTTCACTAATATATCACAGTTTAGCACTGTTTTATATTTCACATGATTTATCAGATTTGCACAATTAATGTATGTGTATATTATATTCATTACCATTTTCAGTAGGAATCTGAGATTTTTCAATTTTTAGCGCTGCACTTTTTCACTTTATACAGCAAAATAGTGTGACTTTCAGGTCGCAGTGGTGTGAATAAGATTAATGGATAACACCTTTGAATTTGGTACTATTGTCACTAGTACCTTGGTTTGACTTTTATGCGATTTGAGGTACATACGCCACAAAATTACACAGGCATTGCTTCAAGTCACGGCAAAGCTGGGGCCTAATTCAAAAGGGTTATCAATTAATCTCATTAGATTACTTTCACACTTGGGTGACTTTTCATGCAGCTTTGGATCTCAGAGTTGCATGAAAAGTTGCCCCCCATGATTTCCATTCATATCTATGCAACTTCAGCCATGTTCACATAACTCTGAATTGACATTCCAAATTGGAGCCAAATCTGCGCCTACTGACAGCAATGGAACTGTCCGAATTGATGTGACACCGCACAGATTCCCAAAAGTAGTTCCTGCCCTACTTTGGGCGACTTCAGGGGGCAATTTCTTACCTCCCAACTTTTTAAGATGGGTATAAGGGACACCTAGTAGCAAAACTATGTAGGCATAGAACACACCCCCTAAAATACCTCCTTAAAGGAGAATTAAAAAAAAAAAAAAAAAAATTAGATAAACCCCCAAGTGCCTTTTTTTTACCAATAATATTCCTTTAGATTGGTTTTGGAAATTTACATACAAAGCAATTTAGAAATTAGATGAAAGGTTTAGCGCTGGGAAATACTTTTTGAAAGATAAAAAGTGTATTTTATATACAACTATATAGATCAGAACAAAATGAGGGACAAATGAGGAGGAAAGAGGGACCGAGGGACTTTGACAGTTGGGACCTATGCAATTTCAATAGACATCTGTGCAAGAATGTGCAATGATGTCTCTGAAAGTCGGGCTGAGGCCCCTTTCACACTTGTGCGACTTTTCCTGTGACTTTGGACATCAGAATCGCATGACAAGTCATACCCCATGATTTTCAATGAGTACCATTCATGTCTGTGCAACTTCAAGTCACACCGACTTCAAAGTAGTCCCTGTACTACTTTGATACGAGTTGAGGTCCACAGACCTCAAGTTTACACAGGCATTCCCTGGAATTGCGGCAAAATTGCTGACACAAAATCGCGGGAAAATTGCGCGACTTTCCCTGCAACGCCTGTGTTCATAGACCTCAAGATTACACAGGCATTGCTTAAAGTTGCATAAAAATCGCATGACTTTCAGGTCACACAAGTGTGAACGGGGCCTATGTCACTGTGCTGAGTACCATTATACCTAGAATATAAAGTAGTCCCACCATAAAACACTAGTAAACATATGTTCTCAGTATAATTGTGCTCAAATGGCTGAAAATCACACAGATGGTATCACCTACTGAAAGTTTGCATTGTACTCGGCAGTATATGCTGAAAAGAGGCGAACGCCTATTAGCCAATGGCACATCAGCATGAGCATGGTTGTTACTATAATATTAATGTTTGAAATGCAAAACATTATTGTATAGACGCAAACATTAGTAAATGTATTTTCTATGTAGGTATGTGCTCAGCTCTGTAGCATAGTGGTATGCCCTGCTACCTTCAAGCCATGAGTTCAAATCCCACTGACAGTATCACCTCCTGAAAAGATGCATTGTACTCAGCAGCATAGTTAGCCAATGCACATCAGTTTGGTTTATTCCATATTTTAACTCTTCAAATGCATGCAATGGTATGTACTTATTCAATAATATTATGATGTGGAATTACAAAAATCAAGGAACAAAAACGTCATAGGGTTCCCCCCCAGTGCATACCAGGTCCTTCGGGTCTGGTATGGCTTTTAAGGGGAACCCCACACCAAAATAAACAAACAAAAAAAAAAACGTGGGGCCCATATTGATGGGGACAAGGGTCTCTTCTTGACAACCCTGGCCGGTGGTTGTCGGTCTGGGGGCAGGGGGTTTATCAGAATCTGGAAGTTCCCTTTAACAAAGGGGCCCCCAGATCCTGCCCCCCCCCATGTGAATGGGTATGGGGTACATCGTACCCCTACCCGTTAACCAAAAAAAAGCAGTGAAATGTAAAAAAAAAAAAAAAAAAAAAATAGCCGGTTTTTGACAAGTCCTTTATTGTAAAATATCTCCAAGCTCTCTTCTTCCCTGAGCAGTCTTCTCCTGCCGCTGTCTCTCCCACCGCCATCTTCTCCCCGAGCTGTCTTCTCCCAGAGCCATCGTCTTCTCCATCTGCTGTGTTCTTCTGCACCACCGGTTACCCGATAATAAAAAAAAGAAAAGCCGCTCTTCTGTGGCGGTCTTTCTCCGCTGTGTTGTCGTCCGTTGTGTGGCGTCTCTTACATAGCAATGGGTTGAGCTCTCCGGGTGACATCATCGGACGGCCACAGAAGACCGCAACAGAAGAGCGGCTTTTTTTTTATTAGCGGGTAACGGGCTGCGCTGAAGAACACAACAACGGGAGAAGATGGCGGTGGCACGAGAGATGGCTCGGGGAGAAGAAACAAACACGAGTAAATGTATTTTCTATGTATGATTTCCTAAGCCCAAAAGGCTAGTGGTCAGCGCTTCTACCTTGAAAAACTCAGGCTTTGAAGGACTGTGGGTTCAAATCCCACAGAGAGATACTAAAAGATTGCATTGGTGAAAATAGGCGAATGACTATTAGCCAAAGTAGCATATGCTGAAAAATTAAAGTTACGTACCGGTAACGTCTTTTCCAGTAGTCTTTCAGGACAGCCACCATGAGAGATAGTCTCCTCCTCTTCCTCTAGGAAACACTGCGCCAGCCCATAAATTCTTACTTCACCCCTGCCAGACCTCAGTATATTCCAAGATTACCTTCGGTCAGCTGGGGAGACACAAGAACACATTAATAACATACTATTCCATATCATTATCATGCTGCGTTCTAGTCTTTTATAAGACACCCCAAAATTTCGGATGGGTAACTAGGGCTGTCCTGAAAGACTACTGGAAAAGACGTTACCGGTACGTAACTTTAATTTTCCCCCTTCGTCTTTCAGGACAGCCACCATGAGAGGATGAACGAGCACTTACCAGTTAGGGTGGGACTACAGCTTGCAATACCTTTCGCCCAAAGGCTTACTCACTAGCCGACACCAGGTCCACTCTGTAGTGCTTTACGAAAGTGGCATAGCTGGACCATGTTGCAGCCCTGCATATTTGCTCTGGCGTTGCTCCAGCCTTTTCTGCCTGAGAAGCTGCCATAGCTCTGGTAGAGTGTGCCCTTATACCCATTGGGATTTCTTTCCCTGCTAATGTATAGGCCTGGCCAATGGTTACTCTGAGCCATCTGGCAAAAGTGCGTCGAAACGCTTTGCATCCTTTTCTGGCCCCAGAAAACAAAACAAATAAAGAGTCTGACTTTCTAAACCTCTTGGTCAGCTCTAGGTACTGAAGGATACATCTCCTTACGTCCAAAGAATGAAATTTTAATTCCCTTTCCCCCGAGGGGTTGGGACAAAATGAGGGTAGAACTACCTCCTGGCTTCTGTGGAAACCAGAAGCCACCTTAGGTAAAAATGCTGGATCAGTCTTGAAGATGATCCGATCTGGGAAAATAACGCAAAAAGGAGGTCTAACCGATAAGGCCTCAATCTCACTGACTCTCCTGGCAGTTGTCACTGCTACCAAAAAAACTGTTTTTAACGCAAGATCCTTTAGTAGACATTCTTCTAAAGGTTCAAAGGGGGTTCCCGTCAGGCCCTGTAAAACTAACGATAGGTCCCACTTGGGAAAGGGAGGGCCTTGAACCGGTCTTTGTCTAGACAGAGCCCTAAAGAATCTGACCACCCAAGGATTGGTGGCCAGATGCTTTTCTAAATAAGCACTGAGTGCTGACACCTGACCTTTAAGGGTACTTATGGATAAACCCCTATCTGCCCCGCACTGAAGGAATTCCAACACAGCTGTGGGACTGTGTACCGCAAAGGAGCCTTCTGCACACCATTCATTGAAACGTACCCAGACCTTTTTATAAATCTGGCGTGTTTCCTTTTTCCTGCTGTTGAGGAGGGTGGAAATTAATTTCTCAGAAAAACCCCTAGCTCTTAGCATACCCTCCTCAGTAGCCAGGCCGCTTACTGCCATTGGTGAACCTGTGGACAGAGGACTGGGCCCTGTGAGAGGAGATCCTCTTGAGGTGGCAGGAATAAGGGAGGTTCGACCGCTAGCTGCTTGAGTACTGAGAACCAAGCCCTCTTTGGCCAATGTGGTGCTACTAGAATCAGGGACGTGTTTTCCATCTGGAACTTCCTGAGAACTGCCGGTAATAACGCTGGGGGCGGGAAGGCATAGCAGATTCTGAAATGCCAGTTCTGGATCAACGCGTCGACCCCTCGCGCTCCCTCCCCTCTGTTTAGGGAGAAAAAACAAGGGGCTTTCGCGTTGCTTCTTGACGCGAACAGATCTACTTCTGGAGGACCCCATTTCTCTGAAATGAGATTGAAAACCTCCTGGTTGAGGATCCAATCGCCCTCTCTCAGTTTGGTTCGGCTGAGAAAATCTGCTATCACATTCTTTTCTCCTCTCAGGAAGACTGCTGAGAGTGAGAGAGTGTGAGTCTCAGCCCAGTTCAGAATGTCTGATGCTAAGGCCAACAGGACTCCGCTTCTCGTGCCGCCCTGTTTGTTTACATAGGCCACGGCGGACGAGTTGTCCGACCGCACCTGAACATGGTGGCCCTGTAGCTCCTCTTTGAAGAACCTGAGTGCTAGCCCGATTGCCCTCAGCTCCTTCCAATTGGACGACCTTCTTAGTTAGTCGCCCTCCCAGGTGCCCTGTGCTAAAAGGGAACCCAGATGCGCCCCCCAACCTTTGCCGCTTGCGTCTGTGGTTACCACCTGAGAAACTGGGATGAACCACAGACGACCCTGCGACAAGTTTGAGACCCTCCACCACCACCAGAGGGATCTCTTTACTTGGGGTGGAACCTGTACCAAGGTGTCCAGATCTTTCTGACTGTGATCCCACACCCTTAGGACAAAGGACTGTAAGGGACGAAAGCGCAGACCTGCCCATTGCACTGCTGGGAGGGTAGCGGTTAATAGTCCCAGGGCCGACATCAGAACTCTTATGGAGACCTGACTGCTGCACTGGAGAACAGCCACTGCCCTGTCCAGTTTTTGTACTTTTTCTGCTGGAAGAAACACTCTCAGTAGCACTGAGTCCAACAGATAGCCCAAGTACGTAATGCGCTGAGAGGGAATCAAACTGGATTTCTCCAAGTTCATTAGCCACCCTAGACCTGTAAGAACCCTCTTTGTTAGTTCTAGATCTCTGACTAACTGCAGTGGACACGCTGCAAATAGGAGCAGGTCGTCCAGGTATGCTATCACTGATATTCCCTGGAGCCGAAGAAAGGCCATCACCTCCGCCAAGACCTTGGTGAAAATGCGGGGCGAGGAGGATAGCCCGAAAGGCAGCACCTGAAACTGTAGATGTACCGTTGTTCCACCTACATCTAACGCTAGCCGAAGAAACCTCTGTGAGGCTTCTGTTATAGGAACGTGTAGATACGCGTCCCTTAGGTCCAGAGATACCATAAAGCAGTTGCGGGGCAACAGGGCTCTGACTGTGAAAATTGTTTCCATACGGAATCTCCTGTACGTCACTGACCTGTTCATGGGCTTTAAATTCAGAATCAGTCTGAATTTCCCTGTGGGTTTCTTCACTACGAAGATGTGTGAATAGAAACCCTCTCCCTCCTTGGCCTTGGAACTCTGAGAACCACATTTTGATCTACCAGATCTCTTAATGCTTCCAACAGAGCCTCGGCTTTTGCCGTACACCTGGGTAGGTGCGTGACAAGAAATCTCCGTGGAGGAGGATTTGTGAATTCGATATGGTACCCCCTTCTTATAATCCCTAGGATAAAGCGATTGGGGGATATTGCCTCCCACTGTGGGAGGAAGGCCCCCAGTCTTCCCCCCACCCTGGTTGGGGAGTCATTGGCTTTTACGGGGCTGTTCAGGAGGGCGAAAAATCGCCCCTCCCCTGCCCTTGCCTTTCTGACCCCAAAACTTCTTTTGCCCTTCCGGCTTTGGAGTTTCTTTACGCTTTTGCGGACGAAACCCCTTCTTTGTATGTGTAGGGGTTTTCCGCTTAACTGGGAAGGATTTCTTCCTGTCTGTTGTGCGGTCCAAGACGGTCTCTAACCCTGGGCCGAAGAGAAGGTCTCCCGTTAACGGTATGCTGCACAACTTGACCTTAGAGGCGCTATCCCCCCGGCCAAGTTTTTAGCCAGAGGGCTCTCCTGGCCGAATTGGCCAGAGCCGCTGATCTGGCCGACATACGGACTGATTCTGCCGAGGCATCAGCTATGTAGGCGATACCCCGCAGAATCGTAGGGAAAGAAGATAGAATGGTTTCTTTTGCCGTTCCAGCTTCAATATGCTCTTGAATCTTAGAGAGCCAGTGCTCCAGATTGCGAGCCACTACTGTGACAGCCAACTCGGGTTTTAAGTTACCAATTGTTGAATCCCAAGTCTTTTTGAGGAGAGTGTCTATTCTCTTATCCATGACATCCACCAGGGCCCCCATGTCCTCAAAAGCCAGGTCTGTGTGTCTGGAAACCTGGGAGAAGGCAGCATCTAACTCGGGATTTTTATTCCAGATATATGTAGAATCATCCGAGAATGGAAATCTCCTCTTTAAGGATCTAGAAAAAAAGGGTTTCCTTTCGGGATCCTGCCACTCTTTTTTAATAGTTTCAACCAGTACCTCATGTACTGGAAAAACTTTCCTCCTTTTGTTCCCCCAAGCCCTTGTACATTTGGTCATGAAGAGTCAGGGGTTTCCTGTTTTCCTGAATACCGATTGTTGTATAAATAGCCCCTAAGAGGTCCTCTACCTCTTCCAGGGATAATTTATATCTGGAGGATTTCCTGGACTCCCCGTCCTGGTCCTCCCCCTCTGAACCATCCCGGGAATCAGAGGAGGAACTGTCTGGTTGTCTTTGTTCCACTCCGGAGGGCCCTGGAGCTTCCTCTGCCCTAACTGAAGTTGCAGGTTGGGCAGGAGCAGAGCCCTGAGCCTGAGGCGGGGTTGTATCCTGGGGAGCTGGACTAATGGGAGTCTGAAACCTTTCAAATAAGGCTTTAAATGAAGAGAAGGTGGACGAAAGCTCCTTAACCGGGGCTGCAAGTCCTGACTCCTGTTCAGAGTCCCTCTCCTTAACAAGGGAGTCTATGCACTCCCTACACAAGACCTTTGTCCATGCTTCCCCTAATGTGTCCCTGCAAGAGGCACACCTCTTCTTAGAGCTATGTGTAGACCTAGACTTCTCTGTAGCTTTCTGAAATACATGAAAAGAAAAAACAAGCATTTTGTCACTTTTTTTTTTTTTTTTTTTTTTAAAACAAGGATACAACCCTGGGAGTGCACTAGACCCTCTTTAATATGTGGGGATCTGAGCCTCCCTCCCCCTGACCACCCGGGGTGTCTGCCCCCCCATGACAGGAACTATACATGGAGGAACAATCCTAGAGAAAGAGTACTCTTCCCCAGGGCACTCTTACCTTAGGAAGGCTGGAGGTAGTGTCCGTTGGCTGAGCATCTGCTTCTGACATGACTTGCAGGTGGTTGCTACTACCGAGTCCCATGCTGCCTGTGCGCGTCCCAGACTCGTCTCCAGCCTGTGCCTGGCATACCTATCAGCGCCGCGACCCGGAACCGGAAGCCGCGGGTCAAAGGCAAGCATTCGCCCTTCCGCCGGAAATGACGTCGCCCGTCGTCCGGCCCGCCTAGTTCCAAAAGAAAAAAAAGAGAGCGGTCTGTATAGTATACAGGAAAGGCGAATGCTTGCATGCTGCAGCCCTGTAGCCGCGATAGGGAGCCCCCACAGCCTGAAGCCGCGCTCGGCTAGGAAGTGGTGGCAACAGAACGAGGGGTAAGTCCCCCCCATGCCCCTAGGAAGCCCCTGCTCCCATTACAGGCTCCAAAAAATATAAACAGCCACAGTCAACCTGACGGAGTGGCCTGGTTCCTTGCACAGTGTCTCCCCACCGGAGGAAACACTAATACTGAGGTCTGGCAGGGGGAAGTAAGAATTTATGGGCTGGCACAGTGTTTCCTAGAGGAAGAGGAGGAGACTATCTCTCATGGTGGCTGTCCTGAAAGACGAAGGGGGAAATAGGCGAATGCCAATGCACTTTAATTTGGCTGATTCTATTATATTAACTCTTCAAATGCATGCAATGGTATGTAAGCATTCAATAATATTATGGTGTGGAATTCCAAACACCACACACTAGCTAACGGGCAGTTTACATTTCTTTCTTTGTTTTTTTTAATTCACTTGTGCACTGAAAAAATAAACACAGCTGGTGGATGGTAGGTTGGCTGGGATTTGAACTCATACGTGAGTTCTGTGGAGACATCTGAGCAGACCACCAAGTAAGCTGAGACCTGCATAATAGTGTAGTATGATTAACCACTTCCGCCCGGCCCATAGCAGATGACGGCTGGGCGGTGGTTCAGTTATCCTGACTGGGCGTGCATCACGGCGATCGATGGAGTGGTGTGTCAGTCTGACACACCGCTCCACCGATCTTGGTAAAGAGCCTCCGGCGGAGGCTCTTTACCACATGATCAGCCATGTGCAATCACGGCTGATCACGATGTCAATAGGAGGAGCCGTTGATCGGCTTTTCCTCACTCGCGTCTGACAGACGCGAGTAGAGGAGAGCCGATCGGCGGCTCTCCTGACAGGGGGGTCTGCGCTGATTGTTTATCAGCGCAGCCCCCCTCAGATCACCACACTGGACCACCAGGGATCGCCACTAGGACCACCAGGGAAGGGGCAACATGTGGATGGCCAGGTATGTACCCCATGGCCATCCACATGTGCCCAATGTGCCCAGTCAGTGCCCAATCTGTGACAATCAGTGCCCACAAATGGGCACTGATTGGCACCATTATATAGCAGTGATGCTCAGCAATGCCACCCTTAGGGGCATCAGTGCCACCCAGTGTCCATCGGTGCCACCTGTCAGTGCCCATCCATGCCCATCAATGCCCACCTATTAGTGCCCATCAGTGCCACCCATAAGTACCCATCAGTGCCACCCATAAGTACCCATCAATGCCACCTACGAATGCCCATCAGTGCCGCCTATGAGTGCCCATCGGTGCCACCTATGAGTGCCCATCAGTGCCGCAGACCAGTGCCACCTATCAGTGCCACCTATCAGTGCCCATCAGTGTCGCCTATTAGTGCCCATCAGTGCCACCTCATTGGTGCCACCTCATCGGTGCCCATCAGTGCTGCCGTATCAGTGCCCGTCAGTGCAGCCATATCAGTGCCCGTCATTGAAGAAAACGTACTTATTTCCAAAAATGTTTAACAGAAACAAAGAAAAACTTGTTTTTTTTCAAAATTTTCGGTCTTTTTTTATTTGTTGCGCAAAAAATAAAAACCGCAGAGGTGATCAAATACCACCAAAAGAAAGCTCTATTTGTGGGAACAAAATTATAAAAAATCTGTTTGAGTACAGTGTAGCACGACCGCGCAATTGTCATTCAAATTGCGACAGCGCTGAAAGCTGAAAATTGGTCTGGGCGGGAAGGTGTCTAAGTGCCTGGTATTGAAGTGGTTAAAGAATGAACATAAATAATTACCGCTGTATAGTCACCTAGATAACAAAAAAAAAAAAACATACAACAAATAGGCAACCTAAATGTTCAATACATGTAACTTTACAGAATAGCAGACATTACTCTGCAATAATCATTCATAACTGCATTAGTTAGCAAAAGAAGAAAAAAAAAATAGGAATACTAATTGCAATATTCATCAATAGATGCACATGAGGTAGAACACATCTCACATAAAAATGTTTCTTTCACATGCATGGATCATGGTTGCAGTACAGTGCAGTGCTATATAATAACTTAGTAGAAATTTGCATTTGCATATACGCTAAATCGCTAATTAGCACCGATTTCCGAATTTACTAACGTATGTTCAGCGCTAATAGCGCTCTTTTTTCATTCACACGTTCGCCTGTTGAAATCCTAATTGCCTAAAATGGGCGTAATTATATGTAATAGTGCCCAGTACTTCCTGGCGCTATAGTAAAAATGACCCCCCACTGTGTTTCACATTTTAATTACTGTATTCGATTATATCTAGGAATCAGTGTTTGATTTTATGATATTGATATTTATACATGATCCACTTATATTTGTGCATTCAACAATACTATTTATCAAGGACACTAATGCCCTGTACACACGGTCGGACATTGATCGGACATTCCGCCTAGGGCAGCAACTAACGATTATTTTCATAATCGATTAGTTGGCCGATTATTGTTTCGATTAATCGATTAATAACATAAAAAAAAAAGCATGGTGTATAATTTAGTTAATATGTAAAGTTTTTTTAAAAAAAGGCAATTTATTCTTAAATATCTCTATGCAGTGGTAAATATAAATAACCAACTATATGGTTAGGGAGCAAAATCTCTAATCCACTCTGAGAATAGCAGACAGAAGAGATATACTGTATATACTATTAAAGAGTAAATCTGGTAAATATCAGACTCAGAGATCAAATTTTTGTATTAAAAAAACAAACAATGTCTTCCTTAAAAAAAAAAAAAATGTAATTTTAAGAACTTCGTTTTCGATTTTCTAATTGTTAGTGGGGTCAAATTGACATTCATTTTCAACCACAGTGATGGGAAAATTTGGAAATAATAGAAAACTTCTTGGTCAAAGGAATTTTCAGACTGTGTATGTGGTTTTCGTTCAGAGATTACATTCATTTTAAAGAGGAATGTTAAAAGCAAGTGAAAATTTCAAACATAGTACATAGTACATAGTTAGTAAGGTTGAATAAAGACACCAGTCCATCCAGTTCAGCCCAAGTGAGTGTGGGTGCGTGTCTACAATTGTCCCTAAACCTGTACATCGCACACTCACATCAGTCACTACCCTCAATCCAAGGTACCCACTCATATACTAGGGCCAATTTTGGACAGAAGCTGATTAACCTACCAGCATGTCTTTGGAGTGTGGGAGGAAACCGGAGTGCCCGGAGGAAACCCACGCAGGCACAGGGAGAACATGCAAACTCCAGGCAGGTAGTGTCGTGGTTGGGATTCGAACCAGCGACCCTTCTTACTGCTAGGTGAGAGTGCTACCCGCTACACCACTGTGCCACCCTAGAAACAACATTCTTTCATTCAGCGAATGTATAAAGATTTTTCGTATGAATATTCTCGTCTGAAAACTGATCCGTGTGGCCAGCATAAGGCTCGGTACAAACCTATGCAGTTTGCTTGTGATCTGTTTCTGCAGTGCTTTTTGATTTTTGCACACGTGATTTTGCTGCAATTTGCGTTTTTGCATTTTGTTGGCCAATTTGTTGTTGGGCAGATTAAAAAACACAAATTGCTGCAAAAACGCATCACATGCTTTTCTGCAGCTCCTCTATTGAAGTATATTGAACCAAAAAAAGCACAGTTTTGCATTAAAAAAAGTCCCTGACCCTTTCTAAACACGCAGTGGCTGAAAAAAGAATAGATGTGAACGTGTCCCATAGGAAACCATGTAAATGAACTGTAGTGCGTTTCTGCAAAAAGCACCAAAAAACACACATAGATGTGAACCAGGTCTAAGATGCAGGTAGTCACTACTGTAAGGGTTCATTTTTTTACTGTAGAACTGTGAAAGTAATATTTACAGTAGCGATTATTTGCTCTTTTTGTACTATAAAGGGCTCACTTTAGTTTTTTTTAACCCCATTATGTTACTGGCCAATTAATCGATTATTTTCATAATTGATTCGTTGCAGATTAATCGATTAGTTGTTCCAGCCCTAATTCCGAAAACAAAATCCATGGATTTTTTACGACGGATGTTGGCTCAAACTTGTCTTGCGTACACACGGTCACACAAAGTTGTCAGAAAATCCAATCGTTCTGAACGCAGTGACGTAAAACGGGTACATCGGGACTATAAACGGGGCAGTAGCCAATGGCTTTTGTCTCTTTATTTATTCTGAGCATGCGTGGCACTTTGTGCGTCGGATTTGTGTACACACGATCGGAAAATTTTATAGCCTGCTCTCAAACTTTGTGTGTCGGAAATTCCTATGGAAAATGTGTGATGGAGCCCACACACGGTCGGAATTTCCGACAACAAGGTCCTATCACACATTTTCCATTGGAAAATCCTATTGTGTGTACCAGGCATAAGGAGGAGGGTTTCAGACTTTGTTTGCACTTTATAATTAAACACTATTATTTTTATTGACACTCTAAGGGCACTAGGTGCAACAATAGACTCTCATTAGTTGATTCACATTGTGGGAACACAGTTAGGTTGTATGCAGCCCCCATCACAAGACAAGCCACATATCATTACCTATAAGCTAGCACGGAATATCCCACACATTTTTTTGTCAGTAGATAGGAGAGCAATACACAAATACCTCAATGGTGATTTGAGCATAGGGAAAAACAATTCAGTTTCAGGGAGCAAGACACATGGCCACTCGTTGAAATCAGAGAAGCGGTTTAACGTTAAACTACATAGAGGGTTCTTTACGGTCAGAGCCGTAAGGATGTGAAGCGGTGATGTCAACGGAGAGTGTCAATAGTTTCAAAAAACTATTAGATGGGCATTTTAGCAAATGAAATATACAGGGATATGGGAATCAATATTGACATATGCTCACGCCCATACTGGTTGAACTGGATGGAGTGGTGTCTTTATTCAACCTTACCAAGTACTGTATGCAAGATTTCCCCTCGATTACTTTTCTGGGGACAACTCAAAACTTGGGATTTTCTTTTACTTTCACATTCAGCAATAATAGTACACGGGACACAGACAGCAATAATAACCTGCCAGGGGTTCGAATTTGTCTCAACTCTATCCAAAACTAAAAAAAAAAAAATTTGCCTCTAGTTATTCTTTGAAACCCAGTTAAAGCAAAAAGGTATTTGGGCAATTTCTATGTAATTTATGTGTGTGTTTGTCTTCTGCTTTCAATCTAAGGCCCCTTTCACACGGGACGGATCCGTGTTGATCCGCCCCGTGTTTATCCGCTGCTCAGCGGGGATCGCTCCGCTTTCCCCAGCTGAGCAGGCAGATGACAGGGCGGGACCCGCACACTGTGCAGGGACCGCCCTGTCAGATCTCCGTTCTCCCCTATGGGGGATCGGAGGAACACGGACCGTCTGTCCGTGTTCCTCCGATCCGCTCTGCAGACGGATAGAAAAATAGGATTTTCTTCCGAATCGGACGAGAGCGGAGGCGGACGACATCGGGTGTTAGCGGATGTACATCCGCTGACACCCGCTATCCCATAGGGATGCATGTATGTCCGTATTTCATCCGAAAACGGATGGATGAAATACGGACATACGGTCCGCATGTGTGAAAGGGGCCTAAACGGTATATGGTTAAAATTATTATTATGCAAATAAGGAGTCAAGTTTTAGCCCTGGTTCACAACAGTGCGGCTTTGAAGTCGCGCTACTTCAGCACGACTTCAGAGCCAGCTATATCAGTGCAATTTCATGTGCGGCTTGCTGACATCTGTGTGACTTGATTTAACAGATGTCAATGCAAGTCGCACTAAAATCGCACAGAAACAGTGCAGGAACCTTGATTTGAGTCACAGCGAATTGGATGGTTCTATTGCCGCAAATGGGGTGCGATTTGTCATGCGACTCTGAACTGTCAAGTCTCATGACAAGTCACACTGGTGTGAACCAGGGCTTCTGTGTATTCTCTTCACCACTGGGAACATTTAGGCTGAAATCCTGTAGTGTTTGTTCAAAAGAGACCTTTGAATTTTGTGCATCATTATCCTAACAAATACACAGGTTCAAGGAGTGTGACAAATTTAGAGCTTGGGTGAGAAATTAGTGTGCTTTAGAATTTTCTATTTTGTGCTATTAAAGCGGAAGTAAAGTCTGCTATATATATATGTAGCGCTGGTAGATTTTCAATCTACTACTTATAGGTAAATTTAGTGGGTTATCTGTTTATACATGGTCAGATTTGCTTCTGTTCCAGCTTGGCTGAGTTGCATGTAGTTTCACACTGTGCCTGTGGGTGTCGTTGTCACCATGGGTCGGTGTTGGAAAGGCAACACGTTGAAGCGTATGAGTGCTCCTCTGTCCCAGAGATAACTCAGTGGAGGTGGTCCTCCGAGTTGCATTCTGGGAGAGGGTATTAATGGGACAGACGCCATGTTTTAGGGTTCGTCTTTCGTTCCACCTGCTGGCCCTCCTGGCCGACAGGTATGTGTTAGGAGTACTACCTTGTGGTCCTCCGATCGGGAGGCCCATGTCCCTGCAGCGTGTGGGTGGGCCCAGATACTGGTCTGGGGCCTACCACAGCGGCAAGGGAATGGTCCTGGGCTGTCTGTCCTATGGGAAGAAGCTGGACAACTGAGAAGATCCCAGGGGAGGACCCGTTATGGAAGGATCATGCAGAGTGCTGGTCTGGAGAGGGGCCTGGTGACTCAGTTGGAGGACACATCCTAAAGTAATCCTAATGCATAGTGCTGCTGGGTCGGCTTAAAGGTTCTAGTGCTGTGTTTGCTGTTCATCATAAACCATTACATCCTGTGGCAGAGGATCGTATGGGTTTTGTTCCAATCAAGTCTGTGGCAGAGACTTTTGCTCGTGCTGCGTACTGGCTGCTAGGTTAGTGAGAGAAACCTATCCAGGCGAGCAAAGATTCTATACTAAAAGAGAGTACATTCATCTACAAGCTTTAAATTCCTAATACTACACTAAGAAAAGGTATTTTAACTTCCCTGCAACTCTTCTTCTACCTCTTTCCTGCTACTTCCTTCAATTTACGTTTATTAAAGAATTGGAAAAGATACTCAAGTGTCTGGTGCCTACATTGTCTGGTATTAAACTCAACGGCACCCTAGACCCTGTTCTGGTGAAATAGAGGTAACGAAGGTGACGGAAACAGTCCGCTTTAAACCAACAGCTCCACTGAGAGTTATTGCTACATATATATATTTTTTTTAAGGCCCCCCAGGTGGGTTATGCCATAATGTACTAGAATGCACAGCATAATAGTACATTATAGCAGACTTACCTGTCCATATGGTGTCCTCCAGCACAGCGCTGGAACCAATCTGGCGGGTCCCCGGCGTTTCCATCTTCGCCTGGTCTTCCTTCCGGGTCCCATGTCTTCGGCCACTTGATAGGCCAGCCATTTGATTAAAAAAACAAGTTTACTTCCACTATAACCGTTTTATTAACAAAAAAAGCTGTGACCTTACCATGTGAAGGAATTGTCTCAGGAATAAAGCACAGCGGTCCTATATTTCAATCAGGCATTATCCCAAATAATAATGTGAATGTATGCTGGGATTAATCAGCACCATGCAACTGATTCATTTGAGCAAGGATCTTGAAAAGGAAGAATTTGTATTTCCTACAGCCCTAGTAATGGCCACATCCTACAGCAGAGGAGGCTTCAATTTTGGAGGTGCTGTGCAGGTGCATGAGTTCGGGAGCTGATGTGTGTGTGTGTGTGGGCGTGGATGAAAAGTGGGTGTGGCTAAAATGTTCTTGGCTGAACGTGAGCATTTCTTCCCAGACCATAGCTTGTCAAAACCACCCTTCTCATATCACTATGCCAAAGATGGCAGTTGCCAACTAATTTAAAAGAGAAGTATGGGTTTTAGTATCCCCCCCCCCCCCCCCAAGAACCAAGTGATCGAACATCACCGACAGCTCGGTTCTCTCAGCTCCCCGAGCAGAGAGCTGCTGACTGTCAATCAGCATCTCCACTCTGCTCCTCCACTATAACTGGAGCGCTGAGCTGTGGAGGGCGGGGAGCGGCCGTCTCAGGCTCTCAGCGGCTCGCTGAGAGGCTGAGATGGGCATCAGTCCAGGCACCTGGCAGATCCAGACTCCCATTGTCGGGATGACGTGGTGCCTGGACTGATTCCTGTGATGTCAGCAGAGAGTGAACTTCAGTCTGCTCTCTGCTGAAAACGGGTCACAGGTGTGCAAAACTAAGTGCACTCCTGTGACACATAGGAGAAGCAAAGCCAAACAAGCTTAGGCTGGACTTCTCCTTTAAGTGAAGGGGGCCATGCTGCAAACCCCCTTCAACCGCATGCATTTGAGTTGTGGCTAATGAGTTGCGCATTATGCCCCTACCCCCCTCCCTATACTGTTGGCTGGCATGTCCCTCTTTATTGATAGCAGGCAGCTTGCTCCACAGAAAAACATCCAAAACATTACAGTATGCTGCTCCACCACAAATATTACAAATATACTATTCCACTCCAAACATTAACTGCTTGCTTACCGTATAAATTACATATACGGTGGCAAGGCAGCTCTGCTGCAGAAGTGATCTTGCCCTTCCGGGTCTGGAGTGTGCATGCGTGCTGCCGGCGACCAGCTCCCGATTATACACAGCAGGAGCTGATCTGTGGGTACCGCGGACTCGATGCCCGCCAGCACCCAACGATTATTAGGCAGAGAAACAAGGCAGATCGTGTTCTGTCAGTAGGGAAGCAAGAATCCTGTGTTACTGCAAAGCAGGAACATGGATCAATGCTTTCCCCTAGTAAGAGCACCTCCCACACCAGACACAAACACTGGCTAGCCACACAGTTGACCCTTTGATCGCCCCTGATGTTAACCCCTTTCCAGCCAGTGTCATTAGTACAGTGACAGTGCACATTTTTTAGCACTGATCACTGTATTAGTGTCACTAATCCCCATAAAGTGTCAGTTAGTGTCAGATTTGTCTGCTGCATTTGTCTATCGCAGTCCCGCTATAAAGTCACCGATTGCTGCCATTACTAGTAAAAATAAATATTCTATAAATATATTCCATAGTTTGTACAGAGCTATAACTTTTGCGCAAACCAATCAAAATACGCTTATTGGGATTTTTTTTACCAAAAACATGTAGCAGAATACATATTGGCCTGAATTTGTGAAGAAATTAGATTTTTTACATATGTTTTATAGCAGAAAGTAAAAGAATGTTTTTTTTCAAAATTGTCGGTCTTTTTTTGTTTATAGCGCAAAAAATAAAAACACAGAGGTAATCAAATACCACCAAAAGAAAGCTCAATTTGTGGGGGGAAAAAAGGACATACATTGTATTTGAGTACAGTGTCGCACGACCGCACAGTTGTCAGTTAAAGTAATGCAGTGCCATACCACAAAAAAAATGACCTGGTCATTAAGACAAGTAAATCTTTGAGAGGTCAAATAGCTAACCACTTGCCTACTGGGCACTTTCACCCCCTTCCTGCCCAGGCCAATTTTCAGTGCTGTCACACTTTGAATGACAATGCAACACTTCATCCAAACAAAGTTTTTATGATTTTTTTTTTTTTTTTTTAGACAGATAGAGCTTTCTTTTGGTGGTATTTATTCACCACTGGGTTTATTTTTTGCTAAATGAAAAAAGACCGAACATTTTAAAAAATAAAATAAAAATTTCTTTGTTTTTGTTTTGTAATATTTGTAAATTTTGTAAATTATTTGTTCTCCTTTACCGATTTGCACGGATGAGGCTCCAATTGGCAGCACTAGTGGGCACTGTTGGGGCTGCTCTGAAAAGCAGGACACTGATAATCAGTGCCCCGATTGTCAGTGCAGATGTCCCCTGTGTGGATTTGCCGGTTTTCGTCTCTCTTCACGCCCTGTCAGCGTGAGGGTAGGATTGCTGATAACCGGCAATCCTTTTTACATTGTGATCCGCTGTGATTGGACACAGCTGATCACGTGGAAATGAGCCACCATGATTGGCTCTTTACCCCAATCGCAGATTACCGCCAATGCCCCCTGCAGGCAGCGCGAGCATGTCATATGACAACCTACAGGCAAAGTGCAGCCACACTGGCCATCATTCAGCTGTAGCGCCATTTTGTGTGATAGGGCACTGCATCACTTTAACTGACAATTGCACAGACCTGCGATGCTGTATCCAAACAAAATGGATGGCCTCATTTTTTCCCACAAATAGAGCTTTCATTTGGTGGTATTTGATCACCTCTGCAGTTTTTATTTTTTGCGCTATAAACAAAAAAGCCTGACAGAAAAAAAAAAAAAAAAAAAACTATAAAAACATATCCCCCCCAAAAATGAACTAATTTAAATCAATTTAGGCCAATATGTATTCTGCTACATATTTTTGGTATATTGATTAGTTTGCGCAAAAGTTATTGCGTCTACAAAATAGGGGATCGATTTAGGGACTTAATTTTGTTTTTACTGGTAATGGCGCCGATCTGTGATTTTTAGTGAGACTGCGATATTGCGGCGGACAAATCTGACCCCGAGTGACACTTTTTGGTGACCAGTGACACCAATACAGTGATCACTGCTATAAAAATCACTGGCAGGAAAGGGCTTAAAACTAGGGGGTGATCAAGGGATTAAGTGTTCCCTAGGGAGGTGCTTTCTTACTGTGGGGGGAGTGGACTAACAGGGAGTAGAGAGAGTGATCGCTGTTCCGGATCACTAGGAATAGCAGATCTCTCTCACCTCCCCTGTCAGATCAGGAAACCGCCTTGTTTACATTGGCAGATCCCCGTTCTGCCTCTGGGAGCAGCAATCGTGGGTGACTGGTGGACAGGGTCCATCTGACCCCCGTGCCGCACACACGATCACATGCACAGACCGCTCTGCAGTCTGTGCAGTCGAGCTGCCTTGCCACAGTATATCTGCGGTGGGCAGTCGGAAAGTGGTTAAAGTGTGCTGCTCTACCACAAACATTAAAGTATGCTGCTTCACCACAAATATTACATCATACTCAACCACAAACATTGTAGTATGCTCCACCACACAAATATTACGGTATGCTCCACCACAAACATTACAGTATGCTCCACCAAAAATAAGATACTCCAACACAAATATTACAGTATGCTCCACCCCAAACATTACAGTATGCTGCTCTACCACAAATTCTACAGTATGCTCCACCACAAATATTACAGTATGCTGCTCCGCCACAAATATTATAGCATGCTCCACCAAAAAACAATGCCTTATACTGCTCCACCACAAATTTTACAGAATGTCGCACCACAAATTTTACAGTATGCTCCATCAAAAACATTACAGTATACTAAACCATAAACAGAGGCAAATATGATATTTATTTTTTTTTAACTGCTTGCTGCCCGCCCACCGTCAAATGACGAGAGGGCGGTGCAGCTCTCATTCTGGGACACCGTCATATGAGCCTGTCCCAGAACGGCTGCTCTTGCGTGCCCGCAGGGGGCGCACAGCCGCGCCATGTTGCTAGGACACAGCATGACCCGATCTCTGTAAAGAGCCGTGTCCGTTGCTCTTTAACCATGTGATCGGCTGTGTCCAATCACACCTCCACTCGTAAGAAAATACAGGGGGGATAAGCCTCCCCTGTTGCAAATGCTCTTACCAGACTATACTGGAATATAAGCCTCAAACAATAACCACTGGTGTATTTTCTCATGAGTGGAGGTGTTGGTGGTAGATCGCTGTGGCTATTGGACTGTATGATATTCTTCATAGGATTCATGGGATACAATTTTATTCACTTCCTGATTATGGGACTTATCACCTGTCTGGTTTAAACACCACTGATGACTGTACTGCATTTTTTGTCATGTTATATAACATTTTTATTAATGTTTTGTTTTTTTATTAGCGCTGCCCTCTAGATGTGTGTTTTTTGTAGTGTATTCCTGTCAGTTGATAGGCGAATGGTAGCAGCTTTTACCTTAAATTGGCAATCATATAATAGCGAGAAGGAGGTGCATTGCAGCTCTCCTATCCCGCATTGGTTTACATAATTTATATTTCACATTTTCCTTAAGCGCTTGGTTTAGGAAGGGCTAGCGGTTGGTTATAATGCCCATCAGCGTCTCCCATCAGTGCCACCCACCAATGCCAATCAGTGCGGCATATTAGTGACTCCTCATCAGTGCCACCTAATCAGTGCCCTCAAGTGCCGTCTCATCAGTGCCCATAAGTGCCACCTCATCAATGCCCACCAGTTCAGCCTATCAGTGCCCATCAGTGCCGCCTCATCAGCGCACATCAGTGAAGGGGAAAAATTACTTAGTTACAAAATTTACGGACAGAAAAAAAAGTAAAAAACCTTTTTTTTTTTTTCAAAATGTTGGTCTCTTTTTTTTTGTAAAAAATGAAAAACCCAGCAGTGATTAAATACCACCAAAAGAAAGCTCTATTTGTGTGAAGAAAATGATAAAAAATAGTTTGGGTACAGTGTAGCACGATCTTGCAACTGTCATTCAAAGTGCGATAGCGCTGAAAGCTGAAAAATGGCTTGGGCAGGAAGGGGGTGCAAGTGCCTGGTAGGCAAGTGGTTAAATAACAGAGGGTTTACAAACCCTTTAACCGCTTCAAGCGCGGAAGGATTTGCCCCCTTCCTGACCAGGCCATTTTTTGCGACACTGCATCACTTTTACTGACAATTGCGCGGTCGTGCAACGTTATACCCAAACAAAATTTATGTCCTTTTTTTTTTCTCACAAATTTCTTCTGGTGGTATTTGACCACCTCTGCGGTTTTTATTTTTTGCGCTACAAATAAGAAAAAAGCAACAATTTTGAAAAAAGAAAAAAAAACCCACAATATTTTGTACTTTTTGCTAGTATAAATATACTCCCCCCCAAAAAAAAAAAAAAAAAAAAAAAAAAACTCTTCATCAGTTTAGGCCGATATACAGTGCCTTGCAAAAGTATTCACCCCCTTGGCTTTTTACCTATTTTGTTACATTACATCCTTTAGTTTAATGTTTTTTAATCTGAATTATATGTGATGGATCAGTGGATCAGAACACAATAGTCTAAGTTGGTGAAGTAAAATTAGAAAAATATATACATAACAACGATTTTTCAGAAATAAAAAACTAATAATTGGCATGTGTATATGTATTCACCCCCTGTGTTATGAAGCCCATAAAAAAGCTCTGGTGCAACCAATTACCTTCAGAAGTCACATTAGTGAAATGATGTCCACCTGTGTGCAATCTAAGTGTCACATGATCTGTCATTACATATACACACCTTTTTGAAAGGCCCCAGAGGCTGCAACACTTAAGCAAGAGGCACCACTAACCAAACACTGCCAGGAAGACCAAGTAAGTAAGGGACAATGTTGTTGAGAAAATCAAGTCAGGGTTAAGTTATACAAAAATATCCAAATATTTGATGATCCCTAGGAGCACCATCAAATCTATCATAACCAAATGGAAAGAACATGGCACAACAGCAAACCTGCCAAGAGACGGCCGCACACCAAAACTCATGGAGCGGGCAAGGAGGGCATTAATCAGAGAGGCAGCACAGAGACTTAAGGTAACCCTCGAGGAGCTGCAGAGTTCCACAGCAGAGACTAGGATATCTGTACATAGGATGACAATAAGTCGTACGCTCCATAGAGTTGGGCTTTATAGCAGAGTGACCAGAAGAAAGCCATTACTTTCAGCAAAAAACAAAATGGCACGTTTTGAGTTTGCGAAAAGGCATGTGGGAGACTCCCAAAATGTATGGAGGAAGGTGCTCTGGTCTGATGAGACTAAAATTGAACTTTTTGGCCATCAAAGAAAACGCTATGTCTGGCGCAAACTCAACTCAACACATCACATCACCCAAAGAACACCATCCTCACAGTGAAACATGGTGGTGGCAGCATCATGCTGTGGGGATGTTTTTCAGCAATCGGGACTGGGAAACTGGTCAGAGTTGAGGGAAAGATGGATGGTACTAAATACAGGGATATTCTTGAGCAAAACCTGTACCACTCTGCGTGTGATTTGAGGCTAGAACGGAGGTTCGCCTTCCAGCATGACCCCAAACACACTGCTAAAGCAACACTTGAGTGGTTTAAGGGGAAACATGTAAACGTGTTGAAATTACGTAGTCAAAGCCCAGACCTCAATCCAATAGAAAATCTGTGGTCAGACTCAAAGATTGCTGTTCATTAGCGCAAACTATCCAACTTGAAGGAGCTTGAGCAGTTTTGCAAGGAGGAATAGGCAAAAAATCCCAGTGGTAAGATGTGGCAAGCTGATAGACTTATCCAAAGTGGCTTGGAGCTGTGATAGCCGCAAGAGGTGGCTATACAAAGTATTGACTTTAGGGGGGTGAATAGTTATGCACATTGACTTTTTCTGTTATTTTGTCCTATTTTTGTTGTTTGCTTCACAATACAATAAAAAAACAAAAACATCTTCAAGTTTGTGGGCATGTTCTGTTAATTAAATGATGCAAATCCTCAAACAATCCATGTTAATTCCAGGCTGTGAGGCAACAAAATAGGAAAAATGCCAAGGGGGTGAATACTTTTGCAAGGCACTGTATATTCTTCTATATATTTTTGGTAAAAAAATAAATCAAAACTAAAAATCACAATAAGTTTATATTGATTGGTTTGCGCAAAAGTTATAGCGTCTACAAAATAGGGGATAGATTTATGTCATTTTTATTTTTTTTTACTATTAATGGCGGCGATCTGAGATTTTTTCAGTAATTTTTTCAGTTTTTTCAGTACTGCGAGATTGCGGTGGACAGATCGGACACTTTTGACACTATTTTGAGACCACTGACATTTATACAGTGATCAGAGCTAAAAATAGCCACTGATTACTGTATAAATGTCACTGGCAGGGAAGGGGTTAACACTAGGGGGCGATCAAAGGGTTAACTGTGTTCCCTAGGTTCGTTCTAACTGTAGGGGGGTTGGGACTGACTGGGGGAGGAGACTGATCGGTGTTCCTACTTAGTAGGAACACACAATCTGTCTCCTCTCCCCTGATTGAACCGGGATGTGTGTATGTTTACACACACACACATCCCGGTTCTCGTTCTGTCACAAGTGATCGCGGGGGCCCAGTGGACATCGCACCCGCCGGGCAAGCGCATTGCCTCTGGGGACACGCGAGGGGCGCGCACCTGCTATGACATCTTTAAGGAGCGACGTATAGCTATGGCAGTTTGCGCAGCCGTGCCAACCTGCCGCAATATAGCTGCGGCGGCTGGTTGGCTAGCAGTTGAGGACAAACAGTAGAATTAGAGAGAGGGAATATCCCTTACAGGGCACAAACAGCAAGAAAAAGGACAGCTGTCCTAACCCCCCCAAAAAAATAAAAAATCATGTCACCTTCAGTTACATTTTCTTTAATGCAATACAAAAGTCACATATAAAAGACACATTAGGCAAAAAACTGGTGGAGAGATTAACTTTATAAAAAGGCTACAGCAGCGGGAGAGGCAAAATCACGTGGTGGATTAACAGCAGAAGACTTGTTAAGCCACTATCTGAGTCAAGTCTCTTTTATCGATAGTCTGTTGTACCTTTAAAGAATTCCTGCCTAAGCCTATTTATGACATTTGTTGCTTACAAGTTAAAATCTGTATTTTTTGCTACAAAATTACTTGGAACCCCCAAACATTTATATTATGATTTAATATAATAGAATAGAATATATATATTTTAGCAGAGACCCTAGAGAATAAAATGGTGATCGTTGCAATACAGTAAAACCTTGGATTGCAAGCATAATTCATTCCGGAAACATGCTTGTAATCCAAAGCACTTGTATATCAAAGCGAATTTCCCCATAGGAAATAATGGAAACTCAGATGATTTGTTTCACAACCATTTATTCATAGGTCTTTCAGTTTATAGTCCATATAAAAATAGCAATGTGATATGTTGTGCAACCATAAAATTTCAATCCACAAATGGCCGCCTCCACAAGAGAATTAGAAGTAAAATCCAGCAAGAGCTACAGAGTATAAAAAGAGAAGAGAGGTGCATCTAAGTGTAGCAGTATGGTTACATTTAATGAAGGTACAACATTTAGCAACTCACATGGTTGATGATTAAAACAGACACATCTAAGTATACAGGCATCTGGGGGAAAGCTGTCCACATAGACCATCCCCTGCACCGCTGGTTCTTACCGCTGTCAGTCTGCAATTGTGACCGGGCAGACTACCTTGCAGTAGAGTGATCTGAAAGTGAGGCTTGAACCGCTTGTGGAGCGCAGCGTGGAAGGGATGATGGCGGTGTGGAGGACTGTATGTGGACAGCTTTTCCCCAGATGTCTGCATACTTAGATGTGCCTGTTTTAATCATCAACCATGAGTTGCTAAATGTTGTACCTTCATTAAATGTAACCATATTGCTACACTTAGAGATGCCTCTCTTCTCTTTTATACTCAGTTGTGACATAACACTACTCTTATATCTAGACATCGCTTGTTTATCAAGTCAAACTATATTAAAAAATGTTGCTCGTCTTGCAAAACACTCTTAAACCAAATTACTCTTAAACCAAGGTTTTCTGTATTTTATGTCACAGGGTATTTGTTATTTGTGCAGTGGTTAGCCTAATTTTTTAATATAATGTGAAAGATTATGTTATGCCGAGTTAATTGATACCCAACATGTCATGCTTTGAAATTGCGCACACTCGTGGAATGGCGACAAACTGTGGTACCTAAAAATCTCCATAGGCGACGCTTTAAAAAAAAAAAAATGAACAGTTACCAGGTTAGAGTTACAGAGAAGGTCTTTTGCTAGAATTATTGCTGATCATGGCAATACCTCACATGTGTGATTTGAACACAGTTTACATTTGCAGGCGTGACTTACGTATCTGTTTTCTTTGTTGCGTGAGCACACCGGGGCGGGGTGCTTTAAAAAAAGATTTAATTTTTATTTATTTTTTACATTGTCCCTTTAAAAAAAAAATCACTTTTATTGCTGTCACAAGGAATGTAAACATCCCTTTTGACAGTAATAGGTGGTGAGAAGTACTCTTTATGGAGGGATCAAATATCCCTCCTTTGTACTTAAAAGTATTCAGATTGCCAAAATTGGAGATTCTGAATACTGTAAATTTTTTTAAATCGGCGCCATTGGCAGCCAAGTAAACCGGAAGTGACGTTGCTTCCGGTATTTTACATCAGAGACCCGATCAAAGCCGAATCCGGCTTCCGGCTGCAGGACGCGCCAGCTGGTGGCTCGGGACCTCCTGGTGGGACGGCTCGGGAAGAGCGGTGGAAGGGGGGGGTACGTCCCCTTAGGATAACAGCCACACAGATTTCAGCCGCATTGGTTGTCATCACTAAAGAGCCAACCGCCCGCTCTTAAAAGATGCCTGCAGCTACAATCATCACCCCAGCATAACCCGTTCAAGCCACGAATGTAAATTTGTGTACCTTCGGCGTGAAGGGGTTAATGGTCTTTAAACGACCCTTTTAGATTTCACAATGTTCTAACTGTGCCTGGAGGATCCTCTCACTCTGCTATTGCTCATAAACAAGTTGCTCTCGGTCCAAATTACATTTGTGACATATAGTACGCGCACGTCGTATGTCAATGGGTGGATTGGGCAAACCCAGATTGATGTTAACGTCTGCTGAACTATGGCTTAAAATGGTTTCTTTGATTTGAGAACTTGAAGACAGTTGCAGAAGGTTGACTACCTCAACACTGACATTAGGCTGCTGTTCTTGAGACTGGTTGATGTCATAATTCTTGTCAGATGCAGAGAAGCCTAGATTTTGAACATCTGCTTCAACACAAAATAGTAGGATGTTTCCTTCCTCTGTGGGGTCATCTGCAAGAGAACAGATACTGATTAAGTCAAAGTTGGCCCATGTTCTCCCCTTCTTGAATACTCCCCCGAGTCCATGATAAATCCACAGCTGGCCAAAGATGCTGCATGGTCACCTCTAGGGAAAGTTTGCCAAAAGAGCACTGAATTCTGAAGGAGGGGGGAGTTACTCCTGCCAGCATACAATAGGGCTGCAAGGGAGAACCCAGCATCAACATTAAACAAACATCTAGAATATTCGTAAACACAATGAACTTACCTCGACTTAGATGCGCAAGGTATCGAAACCTTTGGCCAGCAGATACAAATACTGCAGTTGCTGACATTTAATAGGACACTTACCTGTCCTGGAGTCCAGTGATGTTGGCACTGCAGCTGATGTTTTCACCAGCTGTTGGGTGCTGCCGTCGCCATTGCGGGTAAGGAAACTCAGCAGTGTAGCATTACGGTTTCACGCCGGGTCCCCTCTGCGCATGCGAGAGGGACCGCTGCGCTCTCTTACTGGGCAGGCGGTGGGGAGGAGACGGAGGGAGCCAAGCTGTGACTTAATTCACCCTAATTCACTCCTGCAAGTGGGAGGACAGGTATCTGCTCCCCCTCCCCCCGAAAGGTGGCACCGGATGGGGGGGGGGGGGGGGGGAGCAGACATTCCACTTTTGGGTGGAACTCCGCTTTAAGATTCTATGTAGTTTGTGGTTCTCTCATTTTCATAATCTAAGCCATATCAAACAAATGCTCAGCAAACATGTTCAAACTTCACAATTCAAAAAGTACAAACAAATGGGGAAGAAAGGCTAAACATTCACACTGGGCATTTTTGGGCAAACAAACAGGAAATGTGTACAGTAAGCAATGAGAGAGACAGCAGAATTGCACAGCTAAAAAGGGATTTAAGCAGTGGCGGTGCATCTATTAAGGGCACACGGGCCCTTTTCTGTCCCTCCTATAGGACTAATGGATAGATTCATGCATTGCATGAATCTATCCATGGCCGCCGCTGCCAACCCCTATTCAGGCGTCCGGCCCCTTTTAAGGACGCTGGGTGCCTGAATTACAGTATTTTTCTCGAGCACCCGATTAGAGCCATAAGCTCCAATGGGCTTCAAAAAAGGTGGACTCAGAGCCCACCCAGGTGTGTTAGAAAAGCAAATTAATATTTGCTTTTCTAACACTGAACCGCTTCTCCGCCAATCAGAAAGCGTGGGTCTAATACCTGACACCTGTTTGGCTGAAGGCAGAGGCGATCCTATTGGACGCCAAGCGGAACGGAAGAAGAGACACAGGGAAGCATGGCGGACCCCCTGCTCATCCCACACAGCTGGCCACCGTCACCCACTGCCTGACCCGCCACCAAGATGGGGCAAGTGCTGGTCAGGCGGTGGATGAGGGGGCTTTGCACAGTGGCTGTATATCATGGGGCACAGCGGGGCTGCATTTGATGAGGCACAGCGAGGCACAGCGAGGCTGCATTTGATGGGGCACAACGAGGCTGCAATTGATGGGGCACAGTGGCTCCAATTGATTTTGAGCACCAACCGCCACTGGGTTAAAGCATGCAGAAATGAGGCATCCAATACAGAACAAACGTGCCACAAGCAAGGTAGGCACCAGAAATGAGGGATATAAAACAAAAAAACCATATGCCACAAGCAAGGTGTACACCAGAAATAAGCCATCTAATACAGAAGAAACATGTGCCACAAGCAAGGTAGACACCAGAAATGAGGCAGATAAACCAGATAAAAACATATTCCACAAGCCAAACATAAAAGTGCTAAGACAAATTAGGTTGTTGAAAAGCTTACCATGTGCTCCACCAGATCCAGAATGTTTGGCTTCTCTTCTGCTGAGCTCTCCTCCGCTATCGCTCATTTCTGAGAAGTATGCACCGGAAAAGAATCGCTGCCCACTCGATATGATGACACCTGAGGTAAATGACTGCACTGTTTCATGCGAGACATACCGCAAAACACGGCCAAATGCCGCATGCGGTATTTTAGTAGCATTCTAGTAGTATTTGTGAATGCCAAAAAAACTTTTAGAAAAACGCTGAGCGGTATTTTACTGCATTTCTTAAGGTGCTGGATATCTCTTCATGAAAAGAGCACACTATGCTTTACTTCTTGCAGTAGAAGATAAGAGACAGATATTCTTGACCTAAAGCGATAGTAAACTGCGGCATTTAACAACTTGCTGACGGACCTACAGCAGTTTTACTGCTACAGGGTGGCAGCTGTGTGCCACATTCGTAATTTAGCATTTCCGCCTGTAGGAGGCTGTGAATATTCACAGCAGAAGTTGAACTGCGTGTGACGGGCACTCAATGTCCCCCGCCACGCGCCGATCGTCGGTAAAGAACACAGAATGGCGATCTGCCCATGTAAACAACTTCACCTACATTGTTTACAGGAGTATATAGCTCAGCATTCACAGGTCAGGAGTATATAGCTCAGCATTCACAGGTCAGGAGTATATAGCTCAGCATTCACAGGTCAGGAGTATTTAGCTCAGCATTCACAGGTCAGGAGTATATAGCTCAGCATTCACAGGTCAGGAGTATATAGCTCAGCATTCACAGGTCAGGAGTATATAGCTCAGCATTCACAGGTCAGGAGTATATAGCTCAGCATTCACAGGTCAGGAGTATATAGCTCAGCATTCACAGGTCAGGAGTATATAGCTCAGCATTCACAGGTCAGGAGTATATAGCCCAGCAATCACAGGTCAAGAGTATATAGCTCAGCATTACAGGTCAGGAGTATATAGCTCAGCATTACAGGTCAGGAGTATACAGCCCACTACTGTTTTGCCCTTCCCTCATGATCAGTTCCTTACCTGCTTGTTCAGACATGCTGCTTTCCGTCCCCTCCACGCACATCTATAGAGTGCCTGTGTGAGATGTAGAATATGGGCGGGACGGATGTGAGGCGAGGATCACAGGAGTCAGTGTAGCCATGCTGCAGAACTGGCTGCTTCCGTGTGCTGCTCTAATCGGGAAGGAGTTTTTTTGACAGCTGCTTCGGTACAGTGGACACAAGATCTACCCGTCACCCTTTTGTGATTGACGGGTAGATCACGATTGACAGATTGCCCACCTCCGCTCTAGATTATGTCTAGGGTGCCTATCTATAACCAATTCCCTGTGGTGAAAACTGCAGTGAATAAATAGAATTGTTCAAATAGACTAACAATGACTGTTAGTGCTGCTAATGGTATCACCCTGTGACAAGTGAAAAACTCAATAAATTATGAGTAACAAGCTCAAAAATTAAATGAAGTGAATGAACAAACTACTATCACCCTGTGACAAGTGTGAGCTCTTCACATCTCTACTAAAAAAATATATAAAGTCCATAAACTGTGGGAACAAAAGTCCAATTTGTGATAAGATCTCCGATATTCAATGTGTAGCTCTTGTAATCATCCACCACACCTCTGTGCCAGTGATTCCCCTCAAAGAAACGCACTCACCAGCTCGTGTTTGGCCAGAATCGCCTCAACCCTCACAAATGGGGGTTAAATCAGATCTCCAAAATCCAATTGTGTGTATTTCAAGTACTCTACATGAAATGATTGCTCCACATGTAGAAGAGAAAAAGCGCTCCAATAGTGTGATACCGTATAAAAAATGTATTAAAGCTTCAGTAATCCATCACCATTGTACTCACATAAAACCATTTCACAGCAAGCAGAAAGCAATCACATCAAAACATTCCATGCACTGGTTTGAGCATTGCATTATGGTCGCGGCGGACCAAAGGTGAATCATCCCATGATTAAGTCCTAGTGACGAAACATGTCCGGGCATGGCTATACGGCAATCTAGCACGTGTGAAGTAAGACATTGTGGCGAGACACGGTGCACTGGGGAGTGGAGGATCGGGTCGAGGAGCGGGTGAGATCATTACCAGCAACTACACACCTTGGGTCTGCCACGACCGTAATGCAATGCTCAAACCAGTGCATGGAATGCTTTGATTGCTTTCTGCTTGCTGTGAAATGGTTTTATGTGAGTACAAAGGTGATGGATTACTGAAGTTTTAATAAATTTTTTGTACGGTATCACACTATTGGAGTGCTTTTTCTCTTCTACATGTGGAGCAATCATTTCATGGAGAGTGCTTGAAATACACACGATTGGATTTTGGAGATCTGATTTAACCCCCATTTGTGAGGGTTGAGGCGATTCTGTCCAAACACGAGAGTGTGAGGCTAAAGCAGCTGGTGAGTGCGTTTCTTTGAGGGGAGTGGAATCACTGGCACAGACGTGTGGTGGATGATTACAAGAACTACACATTGAATATTGGAGATCTTATCACAAATTGGAGTTTTGTTCACACAGCTTATGGACTTTATATATATTTTTAGTAGAGATACGAAGAGCTCACACTTGTCACAGGATGATAGTAGTTTGTTCATTCACTTCATTTAATTTTTGAGCTTGTTATTCATGATTTATTGAGTTTTTCACTTGTCACAGGGTGACGCCATTAGCAGCACTAACAGTCATTGTTAGTCTATTTGAACAACACCATTTCAATTTATTAGGAACATATACATTGTCTTTGTATCACTTTAGCGCCACCTTTTATCACAATATTTTTTATAATAGAGGTTTGAATTTTGTTTACATATTTGTTTTATTTAAGTGGCAGCTGTAGGGTTGTCTTTGCACATATCCGGGAGCGCAGTGGTGGCATTACGGGTGCGGGCGGATACACTTATAGACCATCAGTTTTGAATAAATAGAATTGAACATGTTGCAATTGGTAGCAAAAGAGGGGAGGGCTATAAATTGCTCTGTCGCCAGGCTGTGCGGCTTGGTCCTTTGAAGAACTCGGTTGACGAAACGCCATGTCAGGGCAATGCCGCACACTGTTGATGTTGCGCATTATCTCAGTGGTAACTCAGAGTCTGAAACACTGTATAGGCAGTTAAGAAGCCAGGGGTGTGCAACACTGGGAAATATATGGCAAGCTCTAGAAGCAGGAATGTTGAAGCCTGTTTAGAGTGGATAAGCCCATGTTATTAAAAAAGCTTTTGAGTAGTATGTTTACAATGAATACATTTTACATTTAAATTTAAGTTAATGTACTATTGGAGTTTTCCTTTTTGATTTATGAAAGATCTCATGACCTAAACAAGTGGATCACCTGTGAGCCAAGATGTATAAATCGGTAGATGTATTGTTAATGAAGCAGAGTTTGCCAAGCTTTTATTGCATGGCAAAAATGTCTGGCGAGTCATCCCGACTAAGGGGGCTTGTGGTTGAGCACTGAGGATGGTTTGTCGACGTGTAAATCTGCACGTTTGTACTTTTCCTGATATTCACTGCATCAGCTTTTATACACCTTTCCTGTTGGGACCTTTTTGGTCACTTAGAACTTTTTACTGATAAAATACCCTGCACCTCCTAATCTATGGATTTTACTAAGATCTGTATATTTATCTATAGGAACTTGCCATACAAATAAGGGATAGAAGATGTGGATGGAGTTACGGTGGATGGAGGTGACTTTTTAGGCTCCATGAACACTGGGGCATTTAGAAGCTGTTAGCATTTTTTTCTGCTCCTAGAAGGTAAATAGTGTTATCCTATGTGTCCATGCACACTATTTTAGGCTATTAGCGTTTTTTGAGCTTCAGCGTCTAGGAATAGAAAGATATATTGTTTTTGTATAGTTTCTTGGAGCATTTCTCCAGCAGAAAAAAAATGCTGAACACTCCTAAACATTACCAATAGCATTTTTTAAGGCTTTTTTTTTTTTTTTTTTTTAAAGGAACTGGAAAAAAGCGAACGCTCCTTAAACGCTCCTAAAAAAAAAACAAAACAAAAAAAAAAAAAAAACACACTAGTGTGCATGAAGCCATAAACCCACAAGCTGCCAACAAAAAATCTGCTGTGCTGGTGAAATGAAGACACCTCTCAAATCAGATATACTAAAAGCAACCCCAAGTCACATAATTGATTGCCAAGGTGCTACGTGAGATTAAGCCTTAGCCAACCCTAGCAAGAACCTCTTTTTTGTGTCACTAAAGGAAACTGCTTGGTTATTCTGTGTTTTAGGCTGCTTGTTTTCCTTGTTATTTTTATCAAAAGAAATTAGAATGCATAAAAGCTCAAATCACACTGTAAAGGTTAGTCGTTTATACAGTCATTTTTGCAGCTTAGAATGCAGAGCTTCATGTCACTGCAGAGAGGGAAGTGTTGGGTGGGTGGGTGGGGGTGGAGATGGAGCGAGCAAAAGAGAGGTGGATGCAATTGGATAGAGTAAGAAACAAGCTGAATTCTACAATAATAATGGAGTCATTGGGAGAGTAGAGAAAAGGGGGGAGGGATAGTGGAACACTAACAAAGATTTTTATTGTTAATGAGGACAGGAAACAACCAAAGAAAGGAGATGCACGTTCTGAGAATTAAAACCAATTTATAGGCTACAGTTAATTACTATAACATTTAACCTCTGCATAGCATCATACCACATTCAGTGTGAAAAGCACACCAGTGCCAAGAACACAGCCCTAAGAGCCCAAAAACAGAGAGGCAGCACTGAGCTCAGTGTCTTGGTGGATTTATGTTCATTAAAGTTAAAGGCTTTCAGCACGATGATAGCTGTTGATTTTGTGTTTTTCAAATAAATGTAGAAAAAAATTCAAATAAGAGAAAAATCAATTTCACTTTCATGTGCTGTTTATGCCTACCAATAGAACTGGCTTTGCTGAACCATAGCTCCCAACTGTCCTTCATTTGGAGGTATGGTCACTTTCTTGGAACCAATGTCCCTCTTCTGTGGCCTAATGTATAGACCTCTGTTAAAAAAAAAGACTGCAGTCTGTAGCAGGTCTCTCTTGAAGACAGCGGTGTGCTTAAGTCTTCATCTAATATTGCCCTGGGAGAGCTCCAGTGTGTGTCAGTCAGGTAGACTGGTGAGGAGAAGCAGCTAGGCGGGCTGGTGGAATGGCAGCCAGGTGAGCTAGCATTTCCTGCAAGGAGTAGAGCTGTAGCCAGTGTCTCCAGGGGAGCTGAAAGTGTTCAGGAAGCAGTTTACTTCACATGTGCTACTTTTCCAAGGGACTGAAGCACCATACATACTATCAGATTTTTTGCTGATTTTTGTCTTCAGATTTACCAAAACCATGTAGTGCAAGGGCCTGCCTGGTTGCATACAAATTGAAACTCCTAAAGTTTGACCTCATATTATATGGTTTTGGTAAATCTGAAGGAAAAAAATCAGCAGAAAATCTAAGCCAACAAAAAAGACTGTCAGCTCCTAAAGGAGATTGCATGTGCATGTGGGATACTACAGTATAGTGCCTCCACGTCAAGGGAGACAAGCATACTGTCTGTAGGTACAGTGATGTTGTATAGGTTTCTTTAATAAAACAATGGTATCCCGAATGTAGGATGGGAGTTTCAACACATGTGGTCGTAAAAAGATATCCACCAGACGACTGCCTTTCTCAGTCTTTGTGCCTACTCCTGATATTATTGGACGTCCAGGAAGTTTAACAAAGGTCTTTTTGGTTGTTCTGTAAGGAGTAAAAGGATGGAATCCTATGAAAGGGTGTCTTTAACCACTTTAATACCGGGCTATAGTCATTAAACCGCGGTAACGAGATGTTACCGGGTTCTTCTTCTCACACACCGATCGTGTGAGAAGGAGATTGCGGTAACAGCTCGTTACCGCTTACAATGTACACCAACACACACTGATTGCCCCCCAATAAAGAGGGCCTGTCACCACCCAAACTACCTGTCACCAGCCATCAAAGTACCGGTCACAGCCCATCTGAATTCCCGAGAACCTGTCAAAGCCCATCTGAGTACCTGTCACAGTTCAGAGTACCCGTCCCAGCCCATCTGAGAACCCGTCCCAGCCCATCTGCGAACCCGTCCCAGCCCATCTGCGAACCCGTCCCAGCCCATCTGAGTACCCGAGTACCTGTCATCAGGAGCAGTGATCGCTGTCATGTCAGTGGTAGCCCATCCCCCCCACAGTTAGAATCACTCCCTAGGACACACTTAACACCCTTCCCTGCCAGTGTCATTTACACAGTAATCAGTGCATTTTTATAGCACTGATCGCTGTATAAATGATAGTGGTCCCAAAATAGTGTCAAAAGTGTCCGATGTGTCCGCTATAATGTCGCAGTCACAATAAAAATCGCAGATCGCTGCCATTAATTTAAAAAAAATTAATAATAAAGATGCCATAAATCTATGCCCTAGTTTGTAGACGCTATAACTTTTGCGCAAAACCAATCAATATACACTTATTGCGATTTTTTTTTACCAAAAATATGTAGAAGAATACATAATCGGCCTAAACTGAGGAAAAAATGTTTTTTTTTATATTTTTTTAGGGATATTTATTATAGCAAAAAGTAAAAAAATATTGCTTTTTTCATTTGTAATCCCTAAGGCTAGGTTCACACTGCTGCGAATTCTATTGCGAATTTGAGCCGTTGCGATCGCTCAAATTCGCAAGTCATTTAAATTACATAGATTAACATTAGTGCCGTTCACATCGACGCGTTGCGAATATAACCTGCGTGAAAAAAAGGTCCTGTGCGAGTTTACTGCGTTGCGTTGCGAATTTAGTCTCCATAGACATCAATGTAAATCGTTCTTGAATCGCATTGATGGTTCACATATGTGCGAATTCCACCACACTACTCTCCACAAAAACCAGGAAGTACACAGGAAGTTAAGACCCTTTTTTTTTTTACATTATGATTCCATTGGCTAGACTATCAATCGCAGCTATATCCAACTCCTGAAATTCGCGGTAAAATCGCGGTAAATTCGCGGTAAAATCGCGGTAAATTCGCGGTAAAATCGCGGTAAAAATCGCACTGCAGCAGTGTGAACCTAGCCTTATGCACAATTTGCAGTGACACTTCTACCCATAACCTTTGCAATCTTTATATTAATTCATGCCATTCACTTTTGGGTATGGATTCCCTAATATATATATTTTTGACTTATGTCATCACTTGTCTTGGAGTATACTGGGTTCACAATAGACCATTTAATCATTACTATTATTTACACAAATACTACTACTATAAACTAAATACACATTTAATATTTTGTTCCCAGATATGTTTGTGTCAACCACACAATACCCCTGTTTGTGGGGACACTCCGTCCCACTTTGTACCTTCCCACTCTACCCGGTGTTGAATCTCTACATATGCTGCCTCAGCTCCCATGGAGAGGCTATGCTCTTGGCCCACCCTGCGCCCACCACCACGTACCGTATCTGCTACCTGAATTGGTTAGTGTGTTTAGTCAACCATCTATACACACCAAATGTTCATTTATTATTTTTTACTCTTTTATATGGACAACATGGTTCATTATACTTTTTATATACATTCCATAGGAATTTTGACCGCATCAGCTCCTGATGAGTGGAGAAACATCCACGAAACACGTCCAGCTTTGTTTTGATGTCCCAGTTACATCTCATATGGAATCATATTTATTTGTACCATCTGCTTTACTCAATTACATCATTTTTTCCTACTCAAATAAATGCAAATTTACTATGTGGGTACATCTGTCGGTATCGGGCATGTTGTTGCTAGCAATATTATGCTTTACTATCTCACTTATTTACCATCAAATCATGTGTTATACGTGTAATTCTTTACTGTGCTTATGTCATGTGCATGTCTCTTATATGTATATGAAATGAACATTCTTTACCGCATATGAAATGAATACTCTTTTTTTATTGTCTGTTATTTATTATAACCAATAAACATTTCATGATATTCAAACATGGTCTATTTTACCTTCACTACCCAAGTGCTTCATCTTAAAGTCCCACACTCCCTTTTGCACTCACCCTTTTTTTTAAATTGTCGCTCTGTTTATGTTTATAGCACAAAAAAATAAAAACCGCAGAGGTGATCAAGTACCACCAAAAGAAAGCTCTATTTGTGTGAAAAAAGGACCTAAATTTTGTTTTGGTTTAAGGTGGCACGGCCGTGCAATTGTCAGTTAAAGCTACGCAGTGCCGAATCGCAAAAAGTGCTCTGGTCAGGAAGGGGGTAAAATCTTCCTGGGCTGAAGCAGTTAGGGCCTCAAAAATCTCCCTATCAATAACTCCATTCATAAAGGCATTATGCACGATCAAATCACATTCCAGGCTAAATGTGTATTTTTTCCTCTGGTATGGGAACATACCAATCCCCATTTAACAAAATATCAAGACACATTTACTGATATTTGTTGGTATCCATCACCACGACATTACCACCCTTTTCTACCATTTTTATGGTAATATCCCTATTATTCTGTAACTGATTCATTGCCTGTTGCTGATCAAAAGTAATATGGTTATCGCCAATAGCGTCAAAATTTAATTTTTTTAATATCTGCAGTAACCTGGGATAAAAAAAAAAAAAAAAGTCCAGATATGGTGATTCGTTTTTAAGGGAGAAAATTGCGTGGATTTTTTACAAAACCTAGAATATACCAATGGAGACTGTGACAGAGGGGAGACCCCCGGAGCAGATTCCGGGGGACCCCCCTCCACAGAGCCATCCATGGCAGTGTTGTTTTCGTTCTTTGCGAGTAGCTTGCATGATGATGTGGTATCTGTATTTGGTCAGAAGCGCCTCAGTCATGTCAGAGCTGTCTGTGGAGTACCGCTTTTATCAGAGGTTTGTCACTGCACGGTCTATTTCTCTACATACCTGCTGCTAGCCACTGTGCATGCGCGCACTTTCAATTTTGATGCAGGCTCTGATGTCCTTATGGCACATGCACGGCATGCTGCAGCGCTGTTCATTCACGCCGTACAGGCATCCTGACAAATCATACAGGGTGACGCCTTCTATCCCGGCTCCGTGTATCTGTCCTCACAGCTGATTGAAGTCAGTAATTAATTGGCAGGTTTTGGCACCACCATTTCCTTCTATTTAAGGCTGACAGTGCTGGCAGTAATTGTTGCTGTGGCATTATCCAGGGGAAACACTGTTAGGCTAGTCTATGTGAGCTGACTGTGATGATTATGATCTTTATCAGCGTGATTGAGGTGTGCTTTGTAACTGAAAACCATTTGCAGCTATATTTGTTTTCCTAGACTATTTTGCTGATGCTGTCACCAGTGAATGTGGATTATATCAGTGGCTGTGCAGTGCATGGTAATTGATGCTAATTCTCACACTGATTTATTGGTAAGTTTCAGCTGAATGTTGTTCACAAGCGGAACAGCCTTTCAATTTGCAACCAGTTGGTTGGCGATTGACATTTTTCTGATAACATAATATCTCTAATTTTAGATTTAATTCTATCCATTGTCTTCTCTGTGGAGGATATCTAAAGTTCCAATAAGCCACTTCATCACTGATTCTTACCTGAATACTATCAAGGTATTTGGTTCAGTTTATCGCTTTGACTTTAGTGACTCCCACTGTTAGGTAGGAGATTCTGACATTTGCTATACTGATAATTCCATGTATTTTATACTCCCTCTAGGAGGTAACTGGATAAGTATCCAGATTAAATGATATTGTGTACTGGTGATTAATCCATATCCCGGCTTAGTGACTCTGGGGGTTTTCTGCCCAGTAAGTAGTGTATTACTATGGCTATGGTTGAAAGTTAGTGATTATTATGCTTATATTTTGCTTCTGGAGTCTTGTCCCCCTTTTGGAATGGGGCCTTCTGGTCTATTGGCTGATTGATCTAGGGATGATATCGCTGATCTAGGCCCCTCTGGATAGCACATGGCATGTTACATATATGAGGGCTCTCTCTGATTTGCGAGTGGTACTCCTAGTACACTGTTCTCCATACTACATATGGGGACTATATGATTAAACGTTATGCTGCATTTCTTATCTGATTTGTAACATGTTTCTATCCTTTCTCTTCTATACAGAACCCCTCTGTTTACAGTCAAGGAAATAAGGTCCTGAGAAAGCATAAAGTGAAACGTCAACCTCTTTGACCCAGCTGTAATTGGGATTCAATATGATCTATACATTATGTGGTTATATCAATGAGAGCTTCAATTTTCTTGTTTTTATCTTGTACTAATTTTTAGAATCTATTTTTGTAATATATTTGTAATAAAACAAAATTTCGTAAAATTATGTAGTGTTCCTTTTCTGGTACCGGTAAAGTCCGCTCAAAATGTCCTAATCTTTTAAACAGTTGATTTTTTTTTTATACATAACTTTGTTTTCATTAGTTGCCTTTAACATCCCAACAGTACCGGGGGGTACTTATTTACACCTCTACACTTGATTACAGGGCAGGAACAAGGGGGTGAGTGATCATTAACGAGGAGCAGCTTGTCTAGCATGCGGTCTTCGGTTTCTGAAATTCTTACCTTCTTTCTGCAGCGGTTTTGTTATTCTGTGCTGCTAGCTTCTCTGTTCACTTATGGGTGTCATCTGCTCTACTGTGGATTTATATTCCTCTCCCTTCTATCACTTCCTGTTTCGCCTTCCAGTCTGCTTCCCAAGGTCTAGACATGCCCAGTGCAGCCCGGGTTGCCGTAGCAACTTCCTAGTTTCTCTGAGCTCCTAGTTTGCCTTGTATTATTTGTATTTTGTGTCTGACTACCCGTGTAACGACCCTGGCTTCGTCTACTGTTTTTGCTTTCCTGCCACCTACCAGTTAATTTCCCGGATCCTCTTCTGTCTCCTGCCATCTGAACATTGCACATGCCAGTGGTATCCGCATTGACAACAGGGCGTACCTGGGGGCCGTGACCTGCTTCCAGGTTACTGCAAGTCCATCCCCACCATCAGGGCCCTGGTGAAGAAGCAGTTGGCCTTCTACAAGAACTTACTACCATAGAAACCTGACACAGCTGCCCTATGGACAGTGTTTTAATGTGGGGAAGGGGGAGTCATGTGACTAAGTGAATCAAAAAGACAGAAAAAAAATTGACTTTACAGGTGCCACACATACATACATGAATGAGCAATGTAAAAAAAAAAAAAAAAAAAAAAAAACACATTAAATTTTTATTGTAATAAAAACATATTTAATAAAACCAGTTTCAAACACGTGGATAACCTCAAATTTTTTACAAGATATATAACCACATCGTACCACAAAAACTACCAATGCAATACCCCACAGTTCCAATATACAGAACCATTTGTAATCTAATGATACATTACTATACATTGTTTACTAAACCTTTCCAACCCTGGGGTAGGGGCATTTGACTCTTCTGCTTCATCAGGAAACTGTTGGACTTTATTAATAATTCTAAAACATCAGAGTATTCCAAAATTAGCCATGAAAAAAAATATATATATTTATCATTTATACATGTTACTCAATACTTTGACTTACATTAGATTAGTGTATGCAGGCCCAGACTGGCCATAGGGCACTTGTCTGGTGGGCCGAGGCCGCCAGTCCTTGCAGGGCCAAGGCAGCTGGGCTGCTCTTTGAGCCTGCGCCGCACACCCGACCTCTACACGGCTGCCTGCCTCCAGTTCAGCCGTCTGCGCCAGGGATGCGGAAACATAAAGGGGTAGGAGCTAGAGGAGACACTTCCGGCCTCTCCACAACCGCCAGTATAGTTCAGCCATTGGCGCCGGGCGGCGTGACCATGGGAGGAGGAGCTAGGGGAGACACCTGCTGCAGACACAATAGAGTCGGATCAGAGAGAATGTGGCCCCCTGTAACCTGGATAGGAGGAGCGGTGGGGGTGGCTGCATATAAAAGAATCATTCTCTCCATTCTTTCTGCAGCTTCTGAATGCCTGCGAGAGGGAGAGGAGGAGAAGTGGGCATTCAGAGGCTGCAGGAGGAAATGGAGAAAATGATTCTTCTATATGCAGTCACCCTCACTGCTCCGCCCCGTACTCTCTGCCTCCCCCTCAGTGCTCTCCAGCCCCCATATTTTCCGCCTCCCCCGTGCTGTTCAGTCCCCCCAGTGCTCTGCGACTCCCCACAGTTCTCGAGCCCCCTAGTGCTCTCTACCTCCCATGTTTTCTGCCTCCCCCATGCTCTCCACCTCCCCCCTCACAGTGTTCTCCGTTCTCCGCCTCCCCCAGTACTCAAGCCCCCCCTGTGCTCTCCGCCACCCCCCTCATGTTCTCTGGCCCCCGTGCTCTCCACCCACCCCCATTTTCTCTGCCTCTCCCGTGCTCTCTGGCCCCCCCCATCCCCTCTGCACCCCCCCTCAGTGTTTTTTGGCCCCCCCTGTGCTCTCTGCCCCACCCCATGTTCTCCGGCTTCCTGCCTATGCTCTCGGCCCCCCTCACCTCTGAAAGTGAAAGTAAACAAAATCCCAAATTGTGGGTTGTCCCTTAAAAAAAAATTAAATGGAGGGTAAAACTTTTTTTTTTTTTTTTAAATGTACAGAATATCGGCAGACAATATCGGCCTGAGAGGTGGCTGAAATATCGTATAGGCTCAGAAAAAACGATATCGGCCAATCCCTACTTCAAATATATTAAAAGAAAAAAGGGCAGGTCTGAGCATGTAGGCCCTGTACAAAATCTAGAATGGATCACTGGGGACAAAGAAGGCAAATTTATTAAATACCTTCTTGGTATGGCTCACTATGGCTTAAAATTGATATGGTCCAGAAATATTTAGACAGCATTGTTAGAATATTATTCCAAATTCATAATTCGGCACGTATAGGTGTTATATTCATGGCAAGCTTACTAAATATATTTGGATTTATGATTAATCATAATAATAATACAGTATGTGTGAATGACCTTGATCAGATGTTTGGTCAAATAGACCTGCTGCTGAAGCTGAATCAGTAATATGCCAATCTATTTCTGGCATATGTAGCTAGTTTGAGAATGACATATAAAAAGGTATCTGGTATAGAATATCAAGGGAAGTCAAGACTAGACAGGATTTATGTAATTAGATATAATTTATATATATATATATATATATATATATACACACACACACATACATACATACACACATACACATACATACACACACACACACACACACACATATATGTATATACAGTGTCTCACAAAAGTGAGTACACCCCCTCATTTTTGTAACTATTTTATTATATCTTTTCATGTGACAACACTGAAAAAATGACACTTTGCTACAATGTAAAGTAGTGAGTGTACAGCTTGTATATAAGTGTAAATTTGCTGTCCCCTCAAAATAACAAAAGTGAGTATACCCCTAAGTGAAAATGTCCAAATTGGACCCAAAGTGTCAATATTTTGCGTGGCCACCATTATTTACCAACACTCTCTTGGACATTGAGTTGACCAGAGTTTCACAGGTTGCCACTTGAGTCCTCTTCTACTCCTCCGTGACGACATCACAGAGCTAGTGGATGTTAGAGACCTTGCTCTCCTCCACCTTCCGTTTGAGGATGCTCCACAGATGCTCAATAGGGTTTAGGTCTGGAGACATGCTTGGCCAGTCCATCACCTTTACCCTCAGCTTCTTTAGCAAGGTAGTGGTCATCTTGGGGGTGTGTTTGGGGTCGTTATGTTGGAATACTGCCCTGCGGCCCAGTCTTTGAAGGGAGGGGATCATGCTCTGCTTCACTATGTCACAGTGCATGTTGGGAATCATGGTTCCCTCAATGAACTGTAGCTCCCCAGTGCCGGCAGCACTCATGCAGTCCCAGATCATGACATTCCCACCACCAAGCTTGACTGTAGGCAAGATACACTTGTCTTTGTACTCCTCACCTGGTTGCTGCCACACACGCTTGACACAATCTGAACCAAATAAGGTTATCTTGGTCTCAGCCCACAGGACATGGTTCTAGTAATCCATGGCCTTAGTCTGCTTGTCTTTAGCAAACTGCTTGCAAGCTTTCTTGTGCATAATCTTTAGAAGAGGCTTTCTTCTGGGACGACAGCCATGCAGACCAATTTGATGCAGTGTGCGGCGTATGGTCTGAGCACTGACAGGCTGACCCCCCACCCCTTCAACCTCTGCAGCAATGCTGACAGCACGCTTACATCTATTTCCCAAAGACAACCTCTGGATATGACGCTGAGCACGTGCACTCAACTTCTTTGGTCGACCATGGCGAGGCCTGTGCTGAGTGGAACCTGTCCTGTTAAACTGCTGTATGGTCTTGGCCACCCTGCTGCAGCTCAATTTCAGCCTTATAGCCTAGGTCATCTTTATGTAGAGCAACAATTCTTTTTTTCAGATCCTCAGAGAGTTCTTTGCCATGAGGTGGCATGTTGAACTTCCAGTGACCAGTATGAGAGAGTGAGAGCGATAACACCACATTTAACACACCTGCTCCCCATTCACACCTAAGATCTTGTAACACTAAAAAGTCACATGACACTGGGGAGGGAAAGTGGCTACTTGGGCCCAATTTGGACATTTTCACTTAGGGGTGTACTCACTTTTGTTGCCAGCAGTTTAGACATTAATGGCTGTGTGTTGTTATTTTGAATTGACAGCAAACTTACACTGGTATACAAGCTGTACACTCACTTCTTTACATTGTAGCAAAGTGTAATTTCTTCAGTGTTGTCACCTGAAGAGATATAAAACATTTTTGTAAATATTTTATAGCATTAAGCATTATTAAAATCACTGCTCCTGAAAAAACGTCCCTTTTTAAAACTCTTATTTGCATTGATACATGTCCCCTGGGGCAGGACCCAGGTCCTCAAACACTTTTTAAGACAATACTAGAGATGTAAAATTTCCGGAAATTTTGAAGCTCGGAAAAAAAAGTTGTTTTTTCCCCGTTTTTCTGGGGAAAAAAACAGAAATTTTTGGAAAAATTGAAAAAAAGCTACATTAGTTACGAGAACGTTGAGAAAAACTATGTGCATTGTCATCATTGTTGTCCTCTTCACTTCGATCCATTAAGGATTTTTTAATATCTACAGGACACTTGTTACATACAAGAATGTGTTTTGTCATCCTGGTAGCATTTGGAAATGCATATTTCATCTAACAATATTTGCAAATCACATTTTTCTTTTCAGAAGAATTTGTAATGTGAAAATGCCTCATATGCTAGTAGTTGGTCTCACCATTTTTCTGAGGGAAGTAGGAAATAAAAAGAAAAAATGACTACTTTGCAAGAAGACACTAATCTATGGTTGTTTGTGGGGGAAGAACCAGATTACTGGTAATTATATTATTATTTACACAAAAGTTTATAAAAGATAAACTAATGTAGCTAAATGATTCAGTTTTCTGGATTCAGAATCAGATAAATGTAAACTCTTGCCTTTTTTAAGTATATACTTTCAGGTCCTTTTTGTTGCTCTGTATTTTCTTCCAATGCTTTTGAGGCCTAGTGAAGAGGACAGAACAAACCAAACACACCCACTAACATGCAAAAGCAAAACTGAAACCTTTTCTTGTTACAATAGCAGCACAGCACCTCCTAATGGAAGAAATGCATACTGTTCTTGCATTGGAGGGTTTAGTTTGTTACCTAGGACCTGCTTGTTCTCACTCAGTGCACAGAAATTAGAATAATCTGATATCATACATTTTTTTAGAAATGATTTGGAAAATATTTGAACACCCTGTCTTAAAATATTTTATTCATCATGTTAGAATAAAATATTCCACAATTTATTTTTATTTTTTCAATTTTCGGGAATAAAACAAAAAAGCCTTCAGGAAAAAAAAGTTTTTTTTCCAAATTTTTCCGTTTTTTTTTCGGGCCTTCACATCTCTAAACAATACCATGCATATAAGCCTTTAAAATTAGGACTTTTGATTTTTCACATTCATGTCCCATAGACTTTAAAGGTAAGGTGTTTGCGTGTTCAAATGAAGTTTTTTGCCTGTTCACATGTTCTGGTTCGAACCGAATCGGGGGGTGTTGGCCCCATCCCTAATGATGACAGAAAACTGACTGTCATTGAACAAACACAAGAAAGTGAAAATGGCCTAATGTGATATGCATGTTGTTGAGAATGAGAGACATTGCTATAGGAAGAAAAAGGCAATGATAGAATGACTGAATAGAATTAATAGAGCAGGTATGAAGTGTAAATAACAATATATTATCATAAGCTGCAAGAGCAGATGCAAATGTTTGTGATCACATTGAACAATTGGTGACTAAGAAAGGTGTATTGGAACAGAAAATGAATGAATGAATTAGAGGAAACGTGTAAAAGAAGAGAAAGTTGTATTGCCTCTTTGAAATGAGAGGCTGAGAATGAGCATATTATAATACTGCTTAGGAAGGAATTACACTAAGCCCAGTCTGCCATAATGGAGTTATCCTCCGCAAATGCAAAAGCTGAACAGTCTCAGTGCTTAGCAGAGATAAAGGCTCTAGAACATGTAGGAAAGTCAAATGCTATTGTTGCTGCAAGTGATGTGGCTATGGTGGGAATCGATGTTGGAGATCTGAATGAGGGGTACAGAATAGGGCTCCTGGAAGCGTCCAGGACCCATGGTAGAGCTGCCCAAGGAGACCGGAGATAACCACACTTAACCGGGATTGAAAAACAGCGACAGTGGAGACTTATGATGAGTTCATTGCTAATGGCTATTCAGATAATGAAAGTGTAAAGTCTGTTGAATCCAATCATAATAATGTTATGCAGCAATGTGAGTCTCCATCGCCATATGCTCAGAGAAGGGCCTATGCAAGGAGACCAGCTCTCAAATGCTTTGTTTATAAAAAAAAAAGGGGGGGGGGGTCACACCGCAAAATATTATTTGGTGGCTAATAATAATAATATGCAAAGGAAATTGCACTACCCTAAAACTATACCAAGGCGTTGTGACGTTTATTCTGCGAGATGGGGTAGCAATCCAAGGCATAGAGGCCATAGTAATCAAACCCGTGTCCCTTTTAAAACCCAAATGCTGAGACTACAAACTGAAAATAGTCAAGGCAGGAAAGGCATCACTATGTAGAACAGCTGCATAAACTCAAAATGGAGGTAGCCGCATGTTCATTTAAATATAGCACTAGGGGAAACAATGTTAGCAGCCCTTAGTGAGCTGCATGGATGGTAAGAATCTTCTGGTTAATGTTTCTTTGCTATGAATAAGGTTTAGATGTGAGTTTCAAAGATTTGGCCTTCATGTTTGGAATATTATAGAGGACCTTGATGTATTTTTAGTATTTTCAAGGGTAAGCCTCTGGATTTTTTATTTTTTTAATATTCTTTTCTATTATTATTATTATAATTATTATTATTATTATATTTATTCATTTATGTTATTTTTTTTTGTTCAGGTGGAAAAATTGTTAGGTTTAATCCACCTGAAAGGGGGGGTCACTGGCTTTGCCCTCAATTAGCAGCTGAATACATTTTGTTTAAGACAAGAGTTGGTAGGAAGCCATTTTAACCGCTGGAGTTATTGTAGTGTTTTATTTTTATTCAGGTGGAAAAAGTTCCAAAATGTTTAGGCTTTGTCCACCTGAAAGGGGAGTTAGTGCATAGGTTTTAAGTAGCAAATAAATACACTGTTATTTTTTAGCGTTTAAAATGAGAATTTTTGAGAAGCAACGTTCACGTTTATTTTTTGCTCTTACCATGGGGATCCATTTTAGAGTGGGTTCATCCTAAAGAAATCATGGTTGTTTTGATCATTTGTTCAGAGTTGCAGAAGCCAGAAATACTAAGTTCCCTGGGTTCCAAGGAGGGAACTATAAGTAAACATAGCAAGCGAGTAGATATTGTGGATAAGAATTTGATTCTGCTCTTGTTTCTCACTTCCAGAATCCTGGTGGAGTGAAATTAGAGAGTTCTCCGGAACATGGATGAAAGATGTTCATATAAATGAAAAGATTCATATTAATACTTGCAATATAAGGTTTCTTTTTCTTATGGACAATTTTATGCTAATGCTGAATCTGAAAGACTGTGCCCATCAACAAGACTTGTGAAACATTTTGCCGGAGTCTCTCCTGTCATTTATGAATGCAAACGTACTATGAATACATGTGCAATGGGTTGGATGTTGGGGAAGAAATATATATACCCTATCCAATCCTTCAGAACAAGAAATGTAAAATGTTTTTTTTTTTGGAGGGAGGCATTGAAAGAAGAAAATCATGTTTTTAATGTTTTACGTGTATTAGCATAACTGAATTAATATGGTGCAGGTACCCAGGAGGCTGGCACTTATGCATAAGTAAGGTGTCTGTTGGCCAGGTGACACATCAATGGGGTGAAAATTTCCTTGTGGGGGCGGTATCTCAGTCTTATCGGTCCTACAGAGAGGTTCTCGGTTACTGGACAAATGGGACACCAGAACTGGATATAAGGGAAGATACGCCTGGTTGATGTCTCACCTGAGAGGTTGGAACCTTACACAGGTAATGCCAGTGACTACACACAGAAACATGCTCCTTTAGAGAAAGGGGAACCAACACTGGCTACCAGGGTACAGTATGCCTTCATCACATGGTGCTTCAACATCTCACAATGGTTGATAAAAACCTATTACCCTATATGTGCTGAGTATACACTGAATCAAGTGCGGTCATTGTACCAGTGGCTTACTCCCAGAGATGTGCAGACATAGAATGAGATTCATTCAGGACGCTTATTTCTGAGAAGTAGCCGAAAGAGGAGGGATGTATTCAGCACCATATTGGGGGGAGGGGAAATAGGAGCTGGGATGGGTGTAATTAATGAAGTGGACGTCGGTATCCTGAGGAACAAACTCTCGGCAAAAAGCTTCAGACAGTAAGTGGGGCTTTGTTACTCAGAGAGAGATTGGCGACATCCTTAATAATATTCAACAAAGTCACATAAATACCCAGGTTAAAGTGGCTCAGGATTTTGTCCACCATTTTGACCACGCTCTCAACGTTCATCACATTGTTTTCCATCATTATAGAATGATCTGCTTTCTCCATGGGCCATTATCAGTATGTAGGATGCTTACCCCTAGTCCTCTCCAAAAGCCCCTGTCCTGGTTGGGTCTGTCACACCGTACAAACAAGGTTTCAAAATTCTAATTGAGGGAAAGGTATTAAAAGAAAACTTCTATCTAATATATATATCAATTTAAATTAATGAATGGATTAGATCTTAACAGAATAAGATAGAGATAGAGATGTTAGCGATGATAGAGATGTTAGCGATGATATCAATGATAGCGATAACAGAGATAGAAGAGATGATAGCGATGATAGAGATAGAGGCGATAGCGATGATAGAGATGATAGCGATGATAGGGATCCCAACCATGACACTACCTGCCTGGAGTTTGCATGTTCTCCCTGTGCATGAGTGGGTTACCTCCGGGTACTCCGGTTTCCTCCAACACTCCAAAGACATGCTGGTAGGTTAATTGGATCCTCTAAATTGTCCCCAGTATGTATGAATGTGAGTTAGGGACCTTAGATTGTAAGCTCCTTGAGGGTAGGGACTGATGTGAATGTACGATGTACATGTAAAGCGCTGCGTAAATTGACAGCGCTATACAAGTACCTGAAATAAATAAAATAAAATGATAGCGATAGAGATGATAGAGATCTCTAGCTAATAGGAACACACGATCTGTCACTCCTGTCATAACAGAACAGGGAAGTGTGTGTTTACACACACTCGTCCTTGTTCTGTCTCTCCTGCTCACGATCGCCTGTGGCCGGCGATCATCGCGACCATTGGCCACAAGCACCGGTACCCCCGTTGTGTAGCAGGCACATACGCCTGCTATCCTGGCACCCTGAGCCGACGTATAGCAGCACCGGCACCCCCGCTGTGCAGTGGGCGCGCGCGCCTGCTATCCCGGCACCCTGAGCCAACGTATAACTACAATGGCTCGCGCAGGGGAGCCAACCTGCAGTATACCTACGGCGGTTGGTCGGGAAGCGGTTAATGCTTTCACACATTGTTCTTGCCCACTCCTCAGGAACACTATTGCATAGAGACTGAACAACCCCCACCCTTGCATGAGAGGGGAGAAGAAGCTAGCTTTCATTAATAGAGTCTGTAGGACAATAAAGCTCAGAGGAACTTTAAACCAACCCTTTTGAAGATAAAGTGGGGTCAGATTTTAGGAGTAAAAGTTAGAAACAGAAACACAGTTGGGCAGATTTGCTTTAGACACATCACAAGGGAACTTCACACACACAAAAACACACATCTGATTCAATCTTCATTTTAAGAATATAATCTATTATTGATGTTATTTTTACATTCTACATTTTGATATTGTTCTTGTAATATTTTGCCATTTTATTATTAAATCAATTTTTCAGTTTTTACACGAGAGAGAACTGAATGGATTTTCTTGGAACTTTCCTCATCAATGTCATTTACAGAATATCGATATTAATACCATAAAAACTGTATTTTAACAAAAAGGAAACCCAGGCTTTAATGCAAAAAAAAAACTAACAATATACAACCCAATTTTTTGTTAAAATATAAAAAATGAAGTCAGGCAAGTAAATAGATACCAAAAAGAATGGGAGAGAGAAACAGCAGAGCTGAATAGACAGTGAGAGCTGCCGGAGTAAACTTTCCAAGTTAACCAGCAGGCAATTGGTTTCTAGAACCACCTTTCAACCAATCACTTGCTGGTTAACTTGGAAGTTAACTTCGGCAGCTCCCGCTGTCTATTCAGCACTGCTGTTTCTCTCTCCCGTTCTGCTCCCTGCTTCGCTCTCCTGTGTCTCCCGCTCTGCATGCCTGAATAAGCTATGTAATGTAAAAGGCATCTTACTACATGTTACCAGCAGTTAAAGCTGCAGTCGTATAGATTTCTATTAGGTTGCGCATTTTTTTCTGCATTTTCTGAAAGCGCACTAAAAAGTCCTACGTGCTGCATCTTTGGCGCACTTTAAGAAAACAGAAATTTTTTTTTTGTATATGTAAGAAAGTGCTTCTGGTCCCCCCCTGCTTGTTTATGTATACGACTACTGCTGCATTGTCCATCCTTACTTGTATGTGCTGTCCCCTTATTTTTTGCTGAAAGGACTCTAAAGCCCTCCGCACTACCAGTAGCTCCCTCTGATTCAAGGTCCGCCTGGCTTCCACCTGAGACCAAGTTCCTTGAGCCAGGTCCTGTTCCAGGTGGGGCCCCCAGCCGAAAGAACTGGCGTCTGTTATCCCCACCAGTGCTGTTGGTCTGAACCATAACAGACCCTTGTCTAAATTGCAACTGGTTCACCACCACTCAGCGCCCTTTTGACTCTGGTTGATATGGGCATAGGCTGATCCAAACTCTGCTGACTGCCATCCCAGCAGTGTAGGAGAGCCTGTAATGGGCGCTAGTGAAACCTTGGGAAACAGAATGTCATTAAGCCTATCACTCTCATGACATCTCTGATATGGGCTTCCTGATTGGTCTGAAGCTGCGCCACCGCTAGACCCACTTTTTCTATCTTCTCTAACAGGAGAAAGACCTTTTAGCTGTTGAAGATATCTTGTATCCCAGGTACTGTGCTTCCTGGGTTGGGTTCAGCTGGAACTTGTCCCGATTAATCAGCCAAGGGAGCGCAGGAAATCTTGTGCCTCCTGTAAGTTCTCTTCCAGCTGCTGATAAGATTCGGGGACAAACAGAAGATCGTCCAAATAGGGGATCACTGTAATGGCCCTGACACACAGCAGAGCTAAGGCTTCTGCCAGGACTTTCGTGAAAATCCTGAGAGGATGCTAGTCTGAATGGCAGTGCCCTGAATTGGAAGTGAAGAACTGCTAGTCTGAGGAATTTCTGGAAATCCCAAAGTATCGGCACATGCAGATATGCATCCCTGAGATCGATCGTTGCCATATAGCAATCGGGAAACAGGAGATTCGTCACCGTGAAGATTCCATCCTGAAAAGCTTGTATCTGATAAACTTGTTCAGAGGATGGAGATTGAGGATTAACCTGAACTTGCACGATGGTTTCTTGACCACGAATACGTGGGAATACACCCCCTGGCAACATTCTGCATGTGGCACTTGGCTGATGACTTGTTGATCCACCAGCTCCCCTAACAGCAAACTCAGATCCCCTGGTTTCTCCCAGTCTTAGGGTAACAGAGTAATCAGAAAAGTGGGAGGGGGAATGGCATTGAATTCCAACTTGTAGCCATTTTTTATTATTTCCAATATAATAAACGGGCTTGAAGTTATGTTGGTCCATTGTGGGAGGAAGTCTCCCAATCTTCCTCCCACAGGGACACAGGAATCACTGGGGCTTTGAGGTGGTCTGAGGAAGATTGAATAATATATTCTTCCTCTTCCACATCCCTTCTGACCTGTCCAGTGTTTTTTTTAGGACGACCCTCTCTCTCCTATTGTGTCTGCTGCCTGTAACCCTCGAAAAAAATCATTTACCCTCAGGCTTTTTCTTCTTTTCTGGGAATGCTTTTTTCTTGTCCCGGGTACGCTCCAGTGCCTCCTGAAGCCCAGGTCCAAAGAGGTGATCACCTGAGAAAGGCAATCCACAAAGCTTGAGCTTTTAAGATGCATCCCCTGACCAAGCTTTTAACCATACAGCCCTTCTTGCGGCGTTTACCAGCGCTGCTGACCTGGCTGCCAGCTTCACTGATTCCGCAGAGGCATCTGCTAGAAAGCCGACTGCTTTAAACAATAAGGGAAAAGATCTGAGCAGTTGTTGTCCGGACGTGCCTGCAGAAACATTGGATTGCAACTGTGTAAATCAGCATTCTAAGTTTCTGGCAACGCAAGTAGCTGCAAGGGCTGGCTTAAAGCAGAGTTCCACACAAAAATGGAACTTCCGCTTTTCGGAACCCTCCCCCCCTCCGGTGTCACATTTGGCACCTTTCAGGGGGGAGGGGGGTGCAGATACCTGTCTAAGACAGGTATTTGCACCCACTTCCTGGCATAGACTCTCACGGGAGTCTACGCCTCTTCCTGTCCCTCCGTGCTGTCTCCTGGGAAACACACAGGTCCCAGGAGATAGCGGCGACCAGTTACGACACGCAGCGCGACTGGCGCATGCGCAGTAGGGAATCGGGAAGTGAAGCCGCAATGCTTCAATTCCTGTATCCCTCACCCAGGGTGGCGGCGGCAGCTGCCGAGAGTCGAGCGAGTGATCGGCGTCAGCTGCCGACATCGCTGTACCCTGGGACAGGTAAGTGTCCATTTATTAAAAGTTAGCAGCTGCAGTATTTGTAGCTGCTGGCTTTTAATTTTTTTTTTTTTTTTAGGTGGACTCCCGCTTTAAGCCCAATAGAAGAAGTATCCCAAGCTCTTCTTAGCAGCACGTCCCCCCCTTTATCCATGGGGTCCTTAAGGGATCCCAGGTCGTCAAAGGCCAAATCAGTCTTTTTGGAAACCTTGGCCAGCGGTGCGTCCAACTTTGGGATTTTGTTCCAAGGATGGGCTGCGTCCTTTTCAAAGGGAAATCTGCGTTTAAGGCTTCATGTACACAGGATGTTTTTACAACCTCTCCTGAACGATTTAACTTGACAGATAGTAACCCACGTTTAAAACGTCCGTTTTGCAGCGTTTAAAAAAAAAAAAAAAAATACCGGTAAATGAAACACGGCTAAACTCGAGTTACCATGCTTAGCCGCGTTTAGGCACTTGAAATGCCTCTAAACTCAGCTTCTGAACCCATTTTTTTGTGTTCCAAAAAAACCTCTAAACTCAACTGCCTAGAAAGGACTCTAAATAACCCTGTGTACTCATAAGATAACAGAGGAGAGTTCAGGAGCAGTTGAAAAAAATGCCCAACTGCTCCTAAAGTCCGTTTAGCAGCAGCAGTGTACATAAGGTTTTAAAGAGTATCTTGGGCAAAATTTAAAAAATGCAGTACATCTCTGTAGTACATGCACATTTTCCCATGTTTTATTCCATTAAAGATACTACAAGTAAACTATTGATCTACCTGAAATACACTCAGCTCCTAATCCTTGTGAGCTGACAAAACACAACTTTGAGTAGTGAATTGTGTCAACCCTCCCAGTGTCTTTTGCTAAACTACTCAACCACTTAAAGTGATCGTAAAGGTACAAGGTTTTGAAGGTACCTGTGCCCCCTCTCAATCCAGCGATGTCCAGGAGAGCCTGGACTCTCTGGGGACTCGCATTCCTGATTGGCTTTTTCCAGCAGCAGGAGCCATTGGCTCCCACTGCTGTCAATAACAGCCAGTGAGCCAATCAGAAGACGGAGGGGGCCATGTCTGAATGGGGACACAGAGCAGCAGCTCAGCTTGGGTGCCCCATAGCAAGCTGCTTGCTGTGGGGGCACTCGGCAGGAGGGAGGGGCCAGGAGTGCTGACGTGGGACCTGACAAGAGGAGGATCTGAGCTGCTCTATGCAAAAAAAAAAAATCACTGCACAGAGCAGGTAACCGACATGTTTGATATATTTTTAAATACAAAAATGACACTTTAACATCACTTTAATCTGGCCGTACAATAGGGGTAGGCAAGCTTAACCACTTCAGCCCCGGACCATTATGCTGCCTAAGGACCAGAGGACTTTTTCCAATTTGGCACTGCGTCGCTTTAACTGCTAATTGCGCGGTCATGCAATGCTGTACCCAAACGAAATTTGCGTCCTTTTCTTCCCACAAATAGAGCTTTCTTTTGATGGTATTTAATCACCTCTGTGGTTTTTATTTTTTGCACTATAAATGGAAAAAGACCGAAAATTTTGAAAAAAATGATATTTTCTACTTTTTGTTATAAAAAAAATCCAATAAACTCAATTTTAGTCATACATTTAGGCCAAAATGTATTCGCCCACATGTCCTTGGTAAAAAAAATGTCAATAAGCGTATATTTATTGGTTTGCGCAAAAGTTATAGCGTCTACAAGCTAGGGTACATTTTCTGGAATTTACACAGCTTTTAGTTTATGACTGCCTATGTCATTTCTTGAGGTGCTAAAATGGCAGGGCAGTACAACCCCCCCCCCCCCCAAATGACCCCATTTTGGAAAGTAGACACCCCAAGGAAATTGCTGAGAGGCATGTTGAGCCCATTGAATATTAATTTTTTTTGTCCCAAGTGATTGAATGATGACAAAAAAAAAAAATTACAATCAGTTGTCAGTAAATGATATATTGCTCACACAGGCCATGGGCATATGTGGAATTGCACCCCAAAATACATTCAGCTGCTTCTCCTGAGTAAGGGGATACCACATGTGTGGGACTTTTTGTTAGCCTAGCCGCGTACGGGGCCCGAAAACCAATCACCGCCTTCAGGATTTCTAAGGGCGTAAATTTTTGAATTCACTCCTCACTACCTATCACAGTTTTGATGGCCATAAAATGCCCAGATGGCACAACCCCCCCCCAAATGACCCCATTTTGGAATGTAGACACCCCAAGCTATTTGCTGAGAGGCATGTTGAGTCCATGGAATATTTTATATTTTGACACAAGTTGCGGGAAAGTGACAAATTTTTTTTTTTTTTTTTTTGCACAAAGTTGTCACTAAATGATATATTGCTCACACAGGCCATGGGCATATGTGGAATTGCACCACAAAATACATTTAGCTGCTTCTCCTGAGTATGGGGATACCACATGTGTGGGACTTTTTGGGAGCCTAGCTGTGTACGGGGTCCTGAAAACCAATCACCGCCTTCAGGATTTCTAAGGGTGTAAATTTTTGATTTCACTCTTCACTGCCTATCACAGTTTCGGAGGCCATGGAATGCCCAGGTGGCACAAAACCCCCCCCCAAATGACCCCATTTTGGAAAGTAGACACCCCAAGCTATTTGCTGAGAGGCATGGTGAATATTTTGCAGCTCTCATTTGTTTTTGAAAATGAAGAAAGACAAGAAAAAAATTCTTTTTTTTTCTTTTTTCAATTTTCAAAACTTTGTGACAAAAAGTGAGGTCTGCAAAATACTCACTATACCTCTCAGCAAATAGCTTGGGGTGTCTACTTTCCAAAATGGGGTCATTTGTGGTGGTTTTGTGTAGAGGTCGACCGATATATCAGCCAGCCGATATATCAGCCGATATTTGGCTTTTTTTATTTAATCGGCATCGGCTGATTGTGCTGATAAAAAAAGCCGATTATAACTTCAGCGGGACTTGCAAGTGACTTCTGTAATAGAAGTCAGTGCAAGTTGTCTGAAGTTTTCTTCTCTCCTCCCTGGGCAGCCTGCCAAATCTGATAAGAAGAAACATTGTATCTCTTCAGGTTTTTTTTATCAATAGACTGAAAGTTCTCAGTTTAACCATTTAAAGACTAAATCTTTTCTGACACTTGTTGCTTACAAGTAAAAATCCTGCATTTTCTGCTAGAAAATCACTTAGAACCCCCAAACATTATATATATATATTTTTTAGCAGAGACCCTAGGGAATAAAATAGCGGTTGTTGCAATATTTTATGTCACACGGTATTTGCGCAGCGGTCTTTCAAATGCAATTTTTTCAAAAAAAATACACTAATGAAATTAAAAAAAAAAAAAAAGAAGCAGTAAAGTCAGCCCATTTTTTTTCGTCCGAAAGTTTTGATTACCTGTTTTTTGTGTATTTAATATTTGAGATATAGTTATTTTTTTTAATCTAAATTATACATACAAGTGAACTGATTGGAGGTTTGTTTTTTTTAATAAATGTTTAAATGTAAAAAATTTTCTGTATCACTTATTACTTAAGGCTGCTTTCACACTGGAGCAGGCATGCGTTGACGGTAAAACGCTGTTAGTTTTAGCGGCGCTTTACCGCCATTTTAGCGGCGCTATTCGGCTGCTAGCGGGGCGCTTATAACCCAGCTAGCGGCCGAGGAAGGAGTTAAATGTGCCCCTGAAGCGCTGCTGCCAAAACGCTTTGTAGTGCGCATTCATTTCAATGGGCAGGAGTGGTGGAGCAGCGGTATACACCGCTCCAAAGATGCCGCTTGCAGGACTTTTTTTTTTTTTAACATCCTACCAGCGCATCACCTCAGTGTGAAAGCACTCGCGCGTTCACACATTCTGCAGGGGAGCCGTTTTACAGGCACTTTACAGGCGCTATTTTTAGCCCAAAAGCGCCTGAAAAATGCCCCAGTGTGAAAAGGGGTCTAACTGTTAGATTTTATGAGATGAAGGGAAAAAAAAAAAAAAAAAGAAAAAAAAAAAATCGGCCTAATATATCGGCCCCAAAAAATTGGCATCATATATCGGCCATCGGCCACCACGATTTCTAAATATCGGCATTGGCATCAGCCAGAGAAAAACCCATATCGGTCGACCTCTAGTTTTGTGCCACCTGGGCATTCCATGGCCTCCGAAACTGTGATAGGCAGTGAAGAGTGAAATCAAAAATTTACACCCTTAGAAAGCCTGAAGGCAGTGCTTGATTTTCGGGGTCCCGTACGCGGCTAGGCTCCCAAAAAGTCTCACACATGTGGTATCCCCATACTCAGGAGAAGCAACAGAATGTATTTTGGGGTGTAATTTCACATATTCCCATGGCATGTTTGAGCAATATATCATTTAGTGACAACTTTGTGCAAAAAAAAAAAAAAAAATGTGTCTCATTCCCGCAACTTGTGTCACAATATAAAATATTCCATGGACTCAACATGACTCTCAGCAAATAGCTTGGGGTGTCTACTTTCCAAAATGGGGTCATTTGGGGGGGGGGGGTTTGAACTGTCCTGGCATTTTATGCACAACATTTAGAAGCTTATGTCACACATCACCCACTCTTCTAACCACTTGAAGACAAAGCCCTTTCTCATGCAGCCGACTGCATTTGGTTGGGGATGTGAATGGGGTAAGTACGGGTGCTGCAGAAGTGGTGGGTTCCCAATTAGGATTGGCGAATGCAGCAGGAAGGGCATTATGGGCACGACGGGCCTGTGTTTGTCTTCTTCTTGGTGGCAGCGGGACACTACTTGTGCTTGCCACCTCACCAGCTTGAACTGCACTTATGGGACTTGCCATGTCACCAAGTGTTACTGCAGTGCTGGTTTGACTACGACCGGGGTGTACTAGGCCGCTGGTGCTTGCCAGTTCACCAAAACGCTACCAAAAAAAACTGTTAGCGATCGCAGGGATCAGGCCTGACTCTGCGAACGCTGCAGTTATGCGTTTAGTGTTTTGTAAGTGACAGTGATCGATCGATACTGCACTTGGGTGGGCTGGGCTGGGCCGGGCCGGGCCGGGCGGAGGGGGAAAACGCAGGTGCTAGCAGGTATCTGGGCTGATCCCGCTAACACTGCCTTTTTGGGAACCCTAAACTGCTGGGGACGCTAGTATAGATCTGATCGGATCAGGTACTGATCCGTACAGATACTATACCACTAAGGGAGGCGTATGCTGCGTGCGTGGGTGTTAGCGGTACTGGGGCGACGCATATCACCGCCGGGCGATCAGGGGGCTAAACCTTTATTCGGTAATAAACAGCGGGTGCCCTGACACTATAAAAAATAAACGAACTAACCAGCGTCACCCGTAACACTTATACGGTGATCAGTGGTGAAAGGGTTAACTAGGGAGCAATCAAGGGGTTAAAACATTTATTAGGTAGTGTATGGGGGTCCCTGTCGCTATAAAATGCTGACGGCGAACCTAAATATTTACCTCCCTAACTAGCATCACCAGTGACACTAATACAGCGATCAGAAAAATGATCGCTTAGCGACACTGGCGACAGGGGATGATCAAGAGGTTAAAACTTTATTAGGGGGGTACCCTAGACCTAAAGGGGGCTAACACTAACTGCCCTACCACTTCTGACTGTCACAAACTGACACCATGCAGTAATCAGAAAAAAAAAAACTGCTTGGTGTCAGTGTGACCGGGGGGGGGAGGGGTGATTGGGGGGTGATCGGGAGGGGGGAATCTGGGGGTAAAGGGGGGTGTTTTGTGTGCCTGGCATGTTCTACTGTGTGTGTGTGTTTTCACTCAAAGTGCAGTCTTCTCTCCTCGGCGCCGGAACGGAAAATACAGAGCCGAGGAGAGATGATCTGATTGTCCGGCGGCGATCGCGAGGGGGGGGGCCACGAATGGATGGCCTCCCCCTCACCTCCGATCGCCGGGAGACAAAAGAGGACCGCCTCTGGCATCGGGGGGGGGGGGGTCCGAACGGACCCCCCACCCGCGGGAGGCAGATCACGTGTATGTACGCGATTCTGCCTGCCCGTGCTGCCTTGCCAACGTACATCGGCGTGCGGCGGTCCTTAAGTGGTTAAAGAGGTGGAGATCTACCTGAACAACATAGGTGAAGTTGAAGATCACTGGGCACAATGTTGTCCCCTCACACCTGATTTAAGTCTCTAATTGCTGTACAATCATGTTGCAATCGCGTGCAATGCACAGCAATCATGGGTTTAAATCAGGCAGTGAGGAGGCAACATTTCGCCTCCTCACCACCTGTCAAACACACTTGGATTGCTTTTCAGAAGAGCAACAGTGCCTGTTGCACTTGTCAATGAGCCCTTAGCAATTCACACTGATGTACTGCGGTTTACCCACACCGCAGGTGCAGCGCAGTGCATCTGTAACTTTCCTGGGTTAGCTGCACTTTCCCATAGACTTATTATATCTTGGAGGTATAGTGCACTTTCTGGAAGTGCACCAAAACTCCTGCATTCAGAAAGCGCACCAAACCCACAGGATATAATAAAAGTCTATGGCTAAGCACAGCAAACCCACAGGAAAGCTGCAGGCACACTGCACTGCATCCGCGGTGTGGGTAAACGGCAGCACATCGATGTGAAAGCAGCCCTATAATATTATGCCCAGTGTATTGCTTCACACTGACCTGAACATCTCCTCTTTCCTGCTGCTGGCACCACTCTGGAGACCGCTAGCTGGTAGGATAAGAGGTGGAGTGCAGTAGGTATCACTCCACATGGGACAGAAGTCGGCACTACAGAGGAGGCATTGGCTTATGTGGCCCTTGCCCTCTGCATTGCACTCTGTTCGATGCTCTGGAATGGCGGGACAGCAAGCCCAGACCAAGATCTACCAGTCACCTGATCTACAGGTTGCTGAGCCCCACCGTACATGGATCATAATTCAGCCAGTCCCTGCTGAACCGGCCGAATTTCGATCCATGTATGGGTAGGGAGGTTGTACAAAAGTCGATCTACTCAACCAGCTCTGTAGGCTATAGCCAGCAGCTCTGACAAGGCTGGATTTCCAACTAGGCACTGTAGACATGTAGCACCCATCTGTATGGGTCGTCCCCCCCCCCATTTTTTTATTTTAAACCTTACGCTGCTAAGTCCGTACTTCGCACATCTGACAGAGGGGGGGGGGTCATACACAATGTGGTGGCTGCAGCCACCGGGATTGTGTGTAAAACTGGACAGGCAGACCCTTGCCTGTCAGGTAGAAGCTTTCGGGCGGCTGCGCTGGTGCCCGATTGCTTCCACACACCCCTGGTGCCAGCGCTCCCCACTAAAGTATTCCGGGTTCTGCTTGCCCAACTGCGGGTCTGGGATGGACATGGCTGTCAGCGTGTGGAGGGGAGGGAGAAGAGCTTCAGAATTCTCTACCTATAGGCTCCCGAGATGTAAATCCAGTCCAAAGCACTGATCAGTGTACGATGGGGAAGTCTCTCTGCTCTCAGAACACAATAGCTCAGTGGGGAGGATTCCCTCATCTACCTTGAATGTTTGGATGGAGGAATTGGGTCCGTTTTTTTCATTCGACCCGCTGGTCGAATGAAAGAAAAGCTTGAAGGGGAGCTTCCAGATTCCGATAAGTGGCTTGGGGGGGAGCTTGTGCATTTTTTTTCTTTAGATCTTTTGTGTACATTCTGCTGTCAGCGGGAACTTCCCCACTGACAGCAGGGGTGACCCATCGTTGTTAGGAATCAGGCGGGTGGCGGCTCCCTAACAACCAATGACTCATCACTGTTGCTGATATCAATCGAATCAGCTATGGGCTGCTTAAAGTGAAACTTTAGGTTTGAAAATTAAAAATAAGTGGACAGGCAGGATTTTTAATGCAGAAGAGATATGCTTTCTATCTTCTGCATTAAAGTTATTTACCTGCCTGTCCATCCCCTGTACAGTAAGCTGCACAAGAGCGGCTCATTGCACATATTCGGCAATGGCAAATCTGATGGAACTCTAGCATCATCTTGGCCCAACCAATAACATCGGCTTGGCGATCGAGACCCTGAAGTCGGCTACCCAAAGATATCAGCAGCCGGCAGGGAGTTCCGGGAACGGTGCATCGCTGGATTTAAAGTGAGTAAAGTTCTGCTTTAAAGTGATTCTAAAGTCAGAAGGTTTTTTATCTTAATGCATTCTATGCATTAAAGTGATTAAAAAAAAAACAAAAAAAAACGAAGCTTTACAAATAACAGGGATTTTGCACAGAGTGGCCCCGATCCTCCTTTTCTGGGGTTCCCCCGGCAGCGCTCCTGGCTCTTCTTCATTGAGTGCCCCCACGGAGAGCCGCTTTCCATGGGGGCACTTGTGCGGGCCCAAGTTGGGCACATTGACACAGACAGCAGAACTCAGCCCTGCCCCCGTGTCACTGAATTTGTCTGATAGCAGCGGGAGACAATGGCTCCTGCTGCTATCAATCTGTCCAATGAGGACCCAAGACAGCAGCTGCAGCTGCTGTGCTTGTCGCTGTAACGATCGGGTTCAAGTAAGAAAAAGGGGGGCTTGGGGGGGGCAGCTACAGCAAAGAAGGTTTTTCACCTTAATGCACAGAATGCATTGAGGTGAAAAACCTTGAGGGTTTACAATTCTTAAGATAAAAAAAACCTTCAGTGTGCAGCAGCCCCCCTCTTACCTGAGCCCCCTCTTGATCCAGCGATGTGCTGAGACACAGCAGTGGCGCCATTCACTCCCGCTGCTGTCAGTTAGCCAATCAGGAAAGGGGGACAGGGCCGTGGCTCCGTGTCTGAATGGACACAGAGCAGGGGCTCGGCTTAGGTGCTGCTTGCTGTGGGGGGCACTCAACAGGAGGAAGAGGCCAGGAGTGCCGAAGAGTGACCCGAGAAGAGGAGGATCGGGGCTGCTCTATGCAAAACCACTGCACAGAAAAAAGGTAAATAACATTTTTTTTTTTTTTTTGCAGTTAAAATAACAAACGAGACTTTAGTATCACTTTAAGCTTATAGGCAAGGTATCATTTAACCTGGAAGAGGAATAACGCCGGATACCCTACTGTATTGGTGAAAAATACTTTGTTGAAGTACATTTAAACCCAAGAGAAATAAAATAAATACCTTTTTAAAGTGAACCTGAAACGGACACGGATGTAAACAGATGAAAAGAGATGATCATCTGTTTGCTCATAGGAATTTAGTATTAAGTAGTAAGTATTGCTGTCCGTTTTTCATCCATCAACAGATGGATGGTAAAACGGGCAGATGGAACGGTCGTGTGAAAGGACCCTTAGATTTTACGTTCAGTTTAACTTAAAGGAGAAGTACAGTACTACTCCTGTGGATCACAGGAGTGCAGTTCGTTCTGCACTCCTGTGACCCATTTTCAGCAGACAGCGAGCTGAGGCCCGCTGATGTCACAGAGCCAGTCCAGGCTCGGGCAAGATCACGACAATGGAGCCGAGATCCGCCCACATGCCTGGATCGGCACCAGGCTCCTCCATTCAGCAAGCCACTGAGACCCTGAGTCAGCCGCTCCCACCTCCTCTACAGCCCAGCGCTCCAGTGAGCAGGGGGAGAGGGGGCAGAGCAGACTGACAGTCACCAGCTCTCTGCTCAGGGAGCTGTGAGAAGCGAGCGAAAAAAGTAAAAGATCGAAAATGTTGGAAAGAAAAAGTTTTGGTTTCTGTCTGTAAATTTTGTAAATAAGTCATTTTTCTCCTTCACTGATGTGCGCTGATGAGGGGGCACTGATGAGGAGGCACTAATAGTCTGCCCTTATGGGCACTGATGAGTGGCACTGGTGGGCATTGACAGGAGGCACTGACAGGCCCTGATAGCCGGCACTGGTGGGCACTGATGGGCATTAATGGGTGGCACTGATGGGCATTACTGATAGGCGGCACTGAAAGCCAGCACTGACATCTGGCTGTGGTGGGCACTGATTGTTGGTGCTCTAATGTAATCAGGCCACTGATCATCAGTGCCGCGATTACATCTCTCACTGTCCCCTGCGAGAAAATGCAGCTGATCGTCTCTCCTCGCCACACACTCCGTCAGTGTGAGGCAAGCCGATTACCGGCACTTCCTTGTTTACATGTGACCGGCTGTGATTGGACACAGCCGATCGCATGATTAAAGAGCCAACATAAGTAGCTCTTTACAGAGATTGGGATAGCGCAGTGACCTAGCAACAATCGCCATGCTGCGCACCCCTGTGGGAGCGGCCGTTGGGTGCGCCGTCATAGGACGACCACCCAGTACGAGAGCTGCAACACATTTTAGAGAAAATAATCTTCCTTTGTTAAGAAATAGAAACTATCCATTGGTGTACCATGCATGTAATCCGGATTCCAAAACGAAGGGAGTTATGATATCAAATACAGTGGCATGGAATTATAGCGACTCCATGATAGATACAAAAGGAAGGTATTTGTTCATAAAAGGAACTATTGGTGGGATAAAAGTGACGTTGGCATCGTATTATGCCCAAAATGTACAGCAAGACCTTTTTGTAATAAATACATTAGGAAAACGTATGGAGTTCAAAGAAGGACAGCTGATCATGGGAGGAGACCTTAATGTCCCCTTGATACCTAAGGAAGATACCTCATCAGGAGTATCGTCAGTGACACCTAAAATAAGGAAGGGGATTTCTCAGGCAATGGCAGAGGCAAGAATGGTAGATATATGGCACCTATTACATCCAAGGGAAAGAGACTACTCCTTGTTCTCCAATCCACATAAAATATACTCACATATTGACTTTTTTTTGTACCGCATAAACAATTACACTTAGTGAGGCCTCTATTGAGCATGCACCAATTTTCTTAAAATACAATTTGACAGATAGACGCCATTCAGCTCCTATGATGTGGAAACTTAATGAAAGCCTTCTTCAGGATCCCATGGTAGTGGAGGATGTTCCGAGCGAGATAGAATGGTTCTTCCAGACAAACGACAACCTGGATAGCTCCCCGGGAGTAATCTGGGAAACGCATAAAGCAGTAATATGGGGAGTACTGATTAAACATGGAGCAAGAATTAAGAAGGAGATGGCAGCAAAACAAAACTATGTTAGTGTCCAAAATTCAATGTTTAGAGGCATGAAAAACATGCTCAGACTATGGAAGTAGAACGAGAACTATTAAATGCCCATAGACAAGTGACTGATTTATTACAGTATAGAGCTAAACTGGCATTACAAATAGGATGTAAATGTAGTTATGAATCAGGCAACAAATGTGGCAGACAACTTGCAAGAGCATTATGTGAAATTCATGCAAGGACGTTTATACCTTCAGTGCGGAAAAAAGATGGGGAGGAGGTTGGGATGCCTGGACAGATAGCCGAGGTGTTTGGCGAGTTCTTCTCCTCGCTCTATAATCTGAACCTGGGTGCATCAGATCGAACAGTGATGGAGGAGTAGTTAACAGCAAGTGGAATGCCGAGTCTGACGGCTAGTGTGCAGGAGGAGTTGGATTTACCATTCACATTAGAAGAGGTACAGAGGGGAATAAGATTAGCAAAAACTGGTAAGACACCAGGACAAGAAGAGTTCTCGGCCCAGTATTATAAGCTATTTTCATCAGTATTGGGACCCTATCTGGTTAAAAGGTTTAATTAGCTGGGGGAGGGAGCTCCCTTTCACCCAGAAACACTGAAAGCTATGATAGCGGTGATACCAAAAGAGGGTAAGGACCCAAAGCAATGTGGAAGTTATAGGCCAATATCCTTATTGAATGCCAATCTGAAAATATTCAGCAAGATTATAGCCTTAAGATTACAACAGCACTACCCTTCCTGATCCATCAAGATCAAGTAAGATTTGTACCAACAAGAGAAGCAAGGGATAATACCACCAAAACCCTGAACTTATGCATATAGCAAACTCAACCAAGACTCCGTGCGTGTTTCTTGGAACAGGCGCGGAGAAGGTGTTTGATCGGGTGGGGTGGGGGTTCATGTTTGCAGTTCTTTGTCATATAAAATTAGGAGGGAAAATGATTAGATGGATCGCAGGCATGTATAAAAGAACCTACAGCTCAAGTGAAGGTAAATGGAGTAGCCTCCCCTCCTTTAGCGATAATGAACGGGACAAGGCAGGGGATGCCCACGGTCCCCTTTATTGTTTGCATTAACATTGGAACCCCTTCTGTGTAGACTACGGCTCAATAAGATTATTTTGGGAATAACGGTAGGAGGAACCCAACATAAAGTTGCAGCATATGCAGATGATATGCTATTCCCAATGACCAACCCTATAATCTCACTCCCGAACCTCTTTAGAGAAATTGAGACACACAGTACATTATCTTATTTTAAGATACATTTCTCTAAATCAGAGGCACTGGTGGTAACTGTCCCAAAAGAAATGAAGTCGTCAATAAAGGCGAACTATAAATTTAAATGGGCAGATCAATTTTTGAAATGCTTAGGGACTTGTATATCAGCGTACCCCTCTAAAACATACAAGCTTAATTTTATGCCAATGTTAAATAAGGTCCAAGCTTACTGGAGATGACATAAGGGTTTACACTCTTGGTTTGGAAGAAGCAATATAATGAAGATGAACATTCTACCAAAGATTTTATACCTCTTCCAGGCAGTCCCAATCGCAATCCCTAGGAAATTTTTTTAGAAACATACAAACATTATTTACAAAATGTATCTGGGAGTATAGATACCCTAGGATCAGGAGGACTTTGCTGTTTCTACCAAAACAATATGGGGGGCTGGCAGTCCCTGATATGTATAAATGATATCAAGCTGTTCATTTAGGCCATTTGCTGGACTGGTGCCGACATGGATAACTAAAAATCTGGCCAAGACTGAAGCAAGCACAGAGTGGGGAGTTATTGCATAGAGCTCCCTGGTGTTTTAGGGACCTAGCATCTAAAACTAAGTCACATCCAACAATAGGACCTACTCTTCGTGTTTGCTATAATCTTTTATCTAAGGGTAAGATATCCAAACAGGAATCACCTTTAGTACCTATTTTGGGGAACCTGCAATTCATATTAGGTACACAGAAAGGACCCTCTGATGTACTGATTAAACGGGGGCTATATCAGGCTTCGCATTTTATGAGCTATGGCCAACAGTACAGGAACTGATAGATAGAAATGGCCCCTTTCAATTAGGCTTCTGGCCGGCAGCGCAACAAAGACATTATTTATGTACCAGGGTACCACCAGGTCCCCTGGATCAAAGTCTGTTGCCATTTGAGAAATGTTGTATGGATACAGAACCAATTACGCATGCAGTTTCTAAAATGTATGCGTTATTGATTAAACCACCGGAGAATTTTCAGTTACCTTTTCTCCGGAAATGGGAAATAGATCTGGGGAGGACCTTTTCGGAGGATCAAAAAATCAATATGATACAATCAATATTTAAGACAGCGACATGTACCAAAATACAGGAAACAAATTATAAAGTTATTTCACAATGGTATAGAACCCCAGATATACTTCAAAAATGTTTCTCAAATGTATCAGATAGCTGCTGGCGATGCCAGACAGAACAGGGGACCTTGCTACATGTTTTTTGGTCCTGCCCCAGAGTTAAGATATTCTGGAGAGAGGTCCGGGAGATTATCCAAAAATTTAGTGATGTGGAAATACGGGAAGATCCAGCTGTTTTTCTTTTACACTTGTCAGAGATCCCAGGGAAAACATATATGAATTCTATCCTGTGTCATTTATTGACTACAGCCAAAGCATGCATTCCGCTTAAGTGGAAACAGACACAACCTCCTACTGTATGTGGTCAAAGAAAGTAGAGGAAGTGAACAGGATGGAAAATTTAGTTTGCACAACCAGGAAAAAAAGAGAAATTTACTGAAAAACATGGTCACCATGGAACCATTTAATTTTTTCGGAGGAAGGGAAAAAACTAATTGATACAAACTAGAGGGGAGGAGGGGACTGGTGGGGGGAGGAGAGTATTAATTATGGTTTGATATGAGGGGGGTTTCCACTCCTTTATGTTGTGGCTATTTCCCCCCCCTCTTTTTTTTCCCTTTTTTGGGAGGTGGTGGGTGGGGTGGGTTAAGGAAAGGAGGGGAAAATGGACTATAAAAAGTAGCCGTAGTTGAAATTTGGGGATGTAGTGGTCGCACCCGACCCGGCATGGAGTAACAATATGGAGGAGGGAATTTGAAGGGGAAGTTTACTCTCCTTTTTCTCCATCTGGGCTCATCCCCCCCCCCCCCCCCATCTTCATTGGACAGTACATTAGAAATAGAAGGGGGAAAATGGAATTGAATGTAATGATTATTAGGTTTTTGTTTGGCTGTATATACAGAAATGAAATATTAATTACAGAAGGATTGTTCATTTTCTCTTGTTACAAAAAAGAAAAATAAAGAAGTTACAAAAAAGGGGAGAAAAAAAAAATAAATAAAAATCAAAGCATTTGGTTAATTGGTCATCCGGCCAATTTACATATGAGGCGTTACAATTTAATTCCCGAAAAATTCCGTAAAATGAGCAACAAATCTGGAGCAGCAGATTAACATAAAATTTTGCATGAAAATTGGCAAAAGTGCGAATGAAACTTTAGCTCTGTTACAACAGACTTATGGTGAACATTTCATGAAGAACTCAATTGTTTTTACATGGCATGGCAGTTTAAGAAGGGGCGGCGAAGAGGTCTGCGATAAAGCAAGAAGTGGGCAGCCAAAAACGCAAAGGACAGATGCAAACGTGGACAGCGTACAAACCCTTGTACGTTTAGGCCTTATGCACACTGGATGTTGTAAAAACGCCAGTAAAGTTAGCTGTAGCAAGCTGCAGAATGAGTTTTGCTGCGTTTTTTGCAGTAGTGTATTGTAGCAAAACTATACTCCCACAAAAGCTTATGGCTCAAAAACTTTGACAAATGACAAACAGCCACGTTTCTCAGCGTTTAAGCTTTTATCAGAGTTAAAGCGTTTTTACAGCTTCTCAAAACCCACTAGTTCTGGGGGTTTTTTCCAGCCAGTAAACACCCCTGCTAACAGCCTATGCATGCATGGACACATAGGAAAACATGCTGGGGAGTTTATTGGCTGCAGAAAAAAAAATGCCAGAAACCAAAAACAGCAGCTGTCCAGTGTACGTGAGGCCTAATGCTGATGTGTTTTGGTTTTTTTTAACACAAGGGGATAATCAGCTACAAGTTCATAGAACATGATACAACAGTCAACCAGAATTGTTACTTAGAAATTCTGAAAAGGTTACAGGAATCTGCTTGGTGGAAAAGACTGGAACTCTGGCCTGACAAGTGGATTTTCCACCTTTGATAATGCTCATGCACAAACTTTTTTTTTCCAATCCATTCTGAGAGTTAAAGTGATATTAAAAGGCAATTTAAAAAAAAATAACAAACCTGTTATACTACTCTGTGTGATGGTTTTGCACTTATCAGCCCCGGTCCCCCTCTTCTTGGGTCCCTCGGCAGCACTCCTGGCCCCTCCCTCCTGCCAAGTAGCAATGTGCTTGCTATGGGGGCACCCAAGCAGGCTCACTCCTAAGCCTCTGTGTATCCATTCACACAGAGCCATGGCTCGGCACCACCTCCTCTCTCCTCATTGACTCACTGGCTACGACTGACATCAGCAGGAGCCAATGGTAAGGGAGAGTCCTCGTCCACATCGCTGGATTGCGATGGTGTCAGGTAAGTATTGGGGGGCTGCTGCACACAGAAGGTTTTTTTAACCTTCATGCATAGAATGAATGAAAAAAAATAAATAATAAAAAAAAATACAAATAAAATTCAGCTTTTATATAAAAAAAAAAAGTTAATAAAGCGCTACCATCAACCTTAAATAGCACAGTGATCCAATAAATAATGTGATTCTATAAAAAAATAAACTAATCATATATATGCGTCCAGTAAACCACACTAGATATAAATTAAATTACTGTTCTTCCAAAATGCTTGTAGATTTCTGGAGATACTGGGAAAGACGTCAACTACCACTCATTTGTAAGATAAAACACAAAAGGACAACAATACCCAAATGATCAGGTGTGTAGTCTCTGATGCTGTTCACATGTGGTGGATTGCTTTCAATCCTTCATAGATCGATATTGCTCAAACAAAAAGGACATACCGTATTTATTGGCGTATAACACGCACCCCAAGTTTAGGAGAGAATTTTAAGGAAAAAAAAACTTTTAAGAGGGAAGTTTAAGGAAAAAAAAAAAAAAAACTTACATTTAAAGGGGTTGTAAAGGTAAATTTTTTTTTCTTTAAAAATAACAAACAAACATGTTATACTTACCTTCACTGTGCAGCTCGTTCTGCACAGAGTGGCCCCGAACCTGCTCTTCTGGGGTCCCTCGGCGGCTGTCTCAGCTCCTCCCTGCAATAACTAACCACCTTAATGCGAGCTCCCTCGCATGGTGGTTAGTTATTGCGGGTGCGCTCCCGTGATACAGCCGGCGGCTATAGCCGCTCGCTGTATCACTCGGCCCCGCCCCCGGCGCGCCGCGTCATTGGATGTGATTGACAGCAGCGCGAGCCAATGGCTGCGCTGCTTTCAATCCATCCACTATAGCCAATCAGCGACCAGGCTGAATGGAGGTCAGGAGCGAGCGGCCGAGTTTCGAGGTGTCAGGTAAGTAAAACGGGGGGGCTGGGGGCGGCGGTATTATCAAAAGTTTTTTCACCTTAATGCATAGAATACATTAAGGTGAAAAAATGTATACCTTTACAACCCCTTTAAATGCCCATCAATGCAGCCTCATCAGTGTTCATCTGCAGCCTTGTTAGTGTCATTGCAGCCTTGTCAGTGCAGCTTTGTGTCAGTGCAGCCTTGTCAGTGCAGCTTTGCCCCAGTGCAGCCTTGTCAGTGCAGCTTTGCCCCAGTGCAGCCTTGTCAGTGCAGCTTTGCCCCAGTGCAGCCTTGTCAGTGCAGCTTTGCCCCAGTGCAGCCTTGTCAGTGCAGCTTTGCCCCAGTGGTCAGTGCAGCCTTGCCCCCAATGTCCATGCTTGATCGCCGCCGACATACACATAGCTGCATGTTTTAAATATGGCGACGCCGAGTTCGGAGGGACTCGGTGCCGGCGGAACTGAACGAATGCCGCCGAGATACACATAGTCAAGTGTATTCGGCTCTTCTCGTTGCCGCTCACAGTCCCGCTCAGTCCTGCCCTATGATGGACATAACACAGGTCCAATGGCGGGACTGGGCGTGACTGTGAGCGGCGCCGGAAAGAGCCGAATACACTCGACTGCGTGTATCTCGGCTCTGTGATTTCGGCGGCGCTCGTTCAAAACGATTATACAATTTAAAAACAAATGTCCAAATACATTAAAGAGGAGGGCCCATTAAAAAAAATAAAATAAAATAAAGTCAGCAGCTACAAATACTGCAGCTGCTGACTTTTAATTGGACACTTACCTGTCCCAGGGTCCAGCGATGCGGGGGACCGAAGCCCCACTCGTCTACCCCTCCGTTTGGCGGCGCTGGCATTGCAACTGTGGGCGCCGGGCTGTGGCTTCACAGCCGGGCACCCACTGCGCATGCGTGAGCGGCGCCACGATTGGCCACTCAGTCACCTGAGACCTGTAATGGGTCCCAGATGATTGACAAGAGGGAGGGAGCAGAGTAGAGCCGTTCTAGTGCTGAGGGGGAAGTGATGTCACCAGCCCAGGCACTGAAAGAGACAGACTACGAGGGACCCCCTAGCAACAAGCATTTAGATGCGAGTAAAAAAAAAAAAAAAAAATTCCAAATTTTTTTTTGTATTTTTTTTTTTTTTAGGAATTTTCATGCATTTTTTTTTTTGGGGGGGGGGGGGGGGGGGGTGGAACACCACTTTAATATGTTTAAAATCAGGAAAAAAACACTTACTCTTAACCTATAGATTCCGTGAATCTCCCTCTGGTGGTGGCTCATAATATTACAATTTCCTCTTTTGGTGGCTCCTACTGCTCCACATTATATAAATTGCACCAAAGCTAAAATACATACAAAATTATTAAAAATCCGATAAAAAAACATTTAGATCAAAAAGTATATGTTTAATCCCATAGGAGAGAGAGTACACATTTCAAAAATCCATCTGGATTCACTTTTACGGAGTTCTCTCACCTTATTCAGTGTGGTTTATATTTTTCTATGGCCCAAAATTTGAGGCCGATGGGGTTCTTATGGCATAGTGAGAAATTACGTGAAATGCTGTGCTTCGGGAAACCATTTCTTATATTCTGTATATGCTCTCGGATCCTTTTCCACATCGGTCATTTTGTTCTTTCTATATACTGTAGGGAGCACGGGCATTGCAATATATATACTACCCCCTCAGTTCTACACGATATGAAGTCTTTAATTTGATATTCCTTTTTATCGCTACATTTTTAGCTATTACGTCTCTAAATGTAGGTGCCTTCCTATACACAAAACACGGTATCTCTGGTAGTATAGTCCACAATTGGTTATCCGCTCGGAGCACTGACCAATGCTTCTTAAAAATCCGCTCAACTTGCCGGTGTTGGATGTTATAGTCCAGGTTCAAAGGAACTTCTTGATATTGCTTTTTTCTTTCTTTATCTTTAATTAAATCATCTCTTTGTGATACTTCCTTTATTTTCTCTTCTATAAAATTCTCATTGTACCCTTTGTTGATAAATTTCTCTCCAATCATTGTTGCCTGTTCGATAGAGGTGCTGTCATTAGTGCAGTTTCTTCTTAGGGATATCATTTGCCCTTTGGGGAGGTTGATAAGCCAGGGATCAAAGTGACAGCTATCGACGGGTATGTAACGGTTTCTCTCAATAGGTTTAAAAAAGGTTTAAAAAAGGTTTAATTATATTATGATTCCATTCTTTGTTACATCTATTTGCAGATCCAAGAAGTTTATAGGATGTATCACTAATTTCATATGCAAGTCTGATATTTTTTTGGTTGTGGTTTAGTTTCTCAAAAAATTCAGACTATTTTTATACCCATTCCATATTATCATACAATCATCTATAAATTTTCGGTACAAAACTAGTTAAGTGGGGGTATTTGAATGAACCTCATTTTCCCCCCATTATGCTGGAAAAATATTGGCCACACTTGGTGCATATTTAGCTCCCATTCGATACCATTAAGCTGCCTGTAATATCCCGAATTGTACCAAAAATAGTTGTGTTGCAAACCAAATGCTAAACATCTTAGAATAAACCTTTTTTGTTTCGAAATAAAATTACTATATTTGTCCATAGCCCACCGTGATGCCTTTATAGCCTCCTCATGATCAATTATAGTATAAAGCGAGGATACGTCAGCTGTAGCAATCAGATGGTTTTGATCTGGCTTGATGATGGTATTTAATATCTGGAGCAGATGTTTCGTGTCCCTTAGGTAGGCTGGTGTTGAAGGTACCAAAGGCTGAATAAAATTTACACATATTCCCCTAGTCGTGCATTTATTGATTGGATTCCATTAATTATGGGCCACCCAGGTGGATTCATTTGGTCTTTATGTACCTTGGGTACTGTGTGATGATGGGCACTCTGCAAGTTTCTGGAACAAGATATTTCTCTTCTTTTTTCGTTAAAATATTCTTCAAAGCTCCTCTTTGTATTAGATCCTGTAATTCACGTTTGTATTCTCTTGTTGGATTACCTCTTAATTTTATATAGGTGTTTACATCATTCAATTGCCCCTGCAATTCGCTATTATAGTACTCTTTGGATAGCACCACAATAACTTCCCCCTTGTCTCCCGGTCGCACTACCACTTGCTTGTTATTCTCTAATTCTTTGATTCCTTTTCGAATGTCTTGTGGGTCCTTCATCTTTTTGATTTTTAGCTTCTCTAAATCTTGTATCACCATTTTGTTAAAGACTTTTACGTGGCCGTTATTATGAACTGGTGGGTTGAATAAACATTTATTCCTTAAATGTATTACTCTATCTGGTGTGATAACATTTCCTCTATTGACCGAAGATTTTGTATTTAGTATATACTTTTTTATATCAAGTTTTCTTGTATATTTTTGGATATCAAGTGTGACTGGTCATTATACTCTCTGAGCGATTCATAGTGATTTTGTATGGGTATGGGGCTGCTTCTTGATCCATACTGATATTGATTATAGTACCCTTGATCACCTCTATGTTGGTATTGGGGTTGATGGTAATCTCTCGTGTCTCTTCTCCCCTGCTCATGGTGATTATAATTGCTTGGGTGGCCATATTGGTGATCCCCTGGAGTATCGGGTCCTTGATAACCATATCCTTGACTTCCCCCATTTCCATATCCAGGGTGACCCTGTCCCTGGCCAGTACCATAATTATACTGATTACTATGTTGATTTCGGGGTTTATGGTCATTTTTGTTATTTTTCCAGAATGGCCTTCTTGGTGATTTGACCCAAGGTTTGGAGTTATTATTTTTATTGTTACGCCACCACGGTTTTGGGGTTCTCGGTCCTCTGTTACCATGGCAATAGGTATGCCCAACCAGGTATAAATATGCAGCAAGTATCTCAGGGTTAACCTTGAAAAAGTCACATGCCAGTGATGTAACACGTAGGAGGAGCCAGTAACCCCAGTGCTGTGTGAGCAGGAACAGTTAAGTGAGGAGATTGTCTCTGAATATATATTATGCAACTGACCTTCTTAAATGCGATCTTATTGCGGGGCATGTGTAAGTGCAACTGTGTTTTATTACCCACATGTCGTTTTTAGTTTATTTATTTGCGCAATGAGGTATGTCCTTTCTTTTGTTTGAGCAATATCGATCTATGAAGGATTGAAAGCAATCCACCACATGTGAACATCATCAGAGACTACACACCTGATCATTTGGGTATCGTCCTTTTGTGTTTTATCTTACAAAATGAGTGGTATTTGACCTCTTTCCCAGTATCTCCAGAAATCTACAAGCTTTTTGGAAGAACAGTAATTAAATTTATATCTAGTGTGGTTTACTGGACACATATATATGGATTCGTTTATTTTTTATAGGATCACATCCTTTATTGATCACGTTATTTATTGGATCACTGTGCTATATTAAAGGTTGATGGTAGCGCTTTATTAACTTTTTTGTGATAACACAATAATAGCAGTCACTATCGTTTGTTCATCTTAATAAAATTTTTGGTTCACAATTTGATACAATCATTCACATCAGAGCTTTAGTAATTTTTATACAAAATTCAGCTTTTACCACCACTTTAAAAACATCTGTCACATCTCCTTGTCAAAAGAAGTTTATTGAGTATACAATGTTATAAAGATACATAAAGTAAGTTTACAAGGATCTATAAAGTAAGCTCATTGTTTTACAGTAGGGTTTATATAGGTAAATATCATGAAATTTCAAATATTAAACATTGGGTTCACGTAAACCTAAATTAAAGATATATATCATTTCCTTAGTTACTTTTGTAGGTATTTAAATGATTTATACCTACTATACATATTGTTTACAAGTAGAGTGTATATAGGTCAAATAAATTCTGATAATGAGCTTTAATCTTTAGGTGGAGAAAAGGAAAGAGAAAGAAGAAAAAAGGGTTGAAAGGTAGAGGTATGGTCCACAAGGTTGTCCCGCTCGTCAGTTTATTATTCTTTTTAGTTCTCTTTGAAGCCTTAGAATGGGTGTCTCTGTAAGTCATTTAATCTGTTAGCATGGCAACAGGACAGAGTCATTGAAGTTTGACAGGAACTGTTGTTTTATCCAAGGATGCCAAAGTTTTTCAAATTTTGGAATTTGATTTTGATCGATGGCTACCATCTTAGCATGGGACATTGTATTATTCATTCTGTGAATTGTTTCTGCTAGTACCAATGTAGGAGATTTCCATGCCTTGGCCACTGTTTGTTTTGCAGCCGTTATTAGTTGGATCATAAGTTTGAATTGAGAGAGTGTTAACCATTCCGGTTTTAGATTAAGTAAAGTTAAATATGGATCTGGTTGTATTATTTTTTTAAATATTTTAGATGCACTCATGAAGACTTCCTTCCAGAAGGTTTGGATTACTGGGCACGTCCACCATATGTGTAAATATGTGCCTATTTCTGGGCATCCTCGAAAACAAAGAGCTGAGGTATTAGGTGAATATTTTGCCACTCTAGCGGGTACAAGGTAACAGCGAGTTAGGACTTTATAATTTGTCTCCAGTGCGAAGATGTTGGGTGAGGATGACTTAGATGTGAGCCATATGTTAGACCAGTCCGTGTCTTCTAAAGTTCGTCCCAGGTCCTCCTCCCACCTCTGAACGTAAGAGGGTCTATTAAGATTTGCTACTCCATATAATTGATTATAAAGTGATGAAATTGTACCTTTAGCAAATGGATCATTTGTACAGATTGATTCAAAAATGGATAATTGGGATAATGGTGTATCCCCCTTTAGGAATGGTGTATAGAAATTTTTGATTTGGAGATATCTAAATATCTCAGAGTTTGGTAGATCATATTTTTCTCTAAGCGATGGGAATGAAAGGAATGATTTAGATGCTATGAAGTCATTTAGTGTCTGAATGCCTGATGTTGTCCAAGCTTTAAAAGAATTTGGGTAGATCCATGCCGGATAAAAGGCCGGATTTCTGATAAAAGAAAGGAGAGGATTGTGTGGAGATTGTAACTGATATTTGGTTTTTAGTTTATCCCAGAGAGATTAGAAGTGTTTAGTTATGGGATTATGAATTTTAAAGCGGTCTTTATGATCAAGCCATAATAAATTTGATATTAATAGAGGGTCATTTTCTGAAGCCTCTATAAATACCCATAATGGGATTTCCTGTTTTGCATGGTATTTGGACAGACTGGCCAAATGTGCTGCTCTGTAGTAGTTAGTAAAATTAGGGTATCCCAGGCCTCCTTTTTTTTTTGGGAAGATGTAGTGTGTGTATAGGTATACGTGGTTTAGAAGAGCCCCATATAAACGAAGTTGCTCTTTTTTGTACTATTCTCAAAAAATAGGAAGGAATTGGAATAGGGAGGACTCTGAATAGATAAAGCAATTTGGGTAGAATAGTCATTTTGATTGCATTAATCTTCCCTATCCAGGATAAAGGAAGTTGCAACCATTGTTTTATTAGATTTGTGATCTGTCTTAATACAGGAGGATAATTGGTTGAGAATAAGTCAGAATGAGATGCTGTTAAATGAATTCCAAGATATGGGATTGATTTTTCTGCCCATGTGAATGGGAGTGCAGCCCTAGCCGGGATCAATTCCATGTTTGTGAGTGAAATATTAAGCACTAGGCATTTCTTAGGATTAATCATAAGGCCGGATAGGGCTGCAAATCCATCAAGAGCTGGTATTAAGTTAGGACCAGAGACCTGTGGTGATGATAGAAAAAGTAATATATCGTCTGCAAATATACATAATTTGTGTGTAATACCTCCTACTTCAATGCCAGTTATAGTTTGGTTTGTTCTGATGTATTGGGCCATGGGTTCGAGTATAAGGGCAAATAATAAGGGAGATAATGGGCAACCCTGTCGGGTACCTCTTTCGATATTAAAGGCTTCAGATTTGTATCCAGCATATTTTATATAGGCTTTGGGTTTATTATATAATGCTTTGATCCATGTTAAAAAGTGGGGTCCAAAACCCCATTTTTGTAATGAATATTGCATATATTGCCAGGATACTGTGTCAAATGCCCTCTTAATATCGAGAGATAGAAAACATAAAGGGATTTTCCGTTTTTTAGCAATATGTGCCAATAACACTGCCCTGCGTATATTATCGCCTGCCTGTCTATTTGGCATGAAGCCTACTTGATCTCTATGTATTAATTTTCCTATAATGCTATTGAGGCGTTTTGCTATTATTTTTGCTAATAATTTAATATCGAGGTTTAACAGAGAGATAGGCCGATAATCCACACAGGAAGTATCATCAGAAAGGGGTTTTGGGATCATACAAACAATTGCCATTAGTGTTTCTTGCCGAAAAGAATGTCCATCTAGAAGTTTGTTAAAAGTTTCAGTGAGAATGGGAGAGAGTATTTCTGAGAATGTTTTATAGTATAAAGCCGAGTAGCCGTCTGGGCCTGGTCTTTTGTTAAGTTTTAGGTCTTTTATGGCGTTAGCAACTTCATCTATAGTTATATGCTCATCCAAACTACTTTTTTGATTCTGAGATAACTCAGGTAAGGTTATTTTTGAGAAGAAGGATTCAGCCTCTGTAGGATTAAATTCATTGTTTGTCTTGTATAAAGTTGCGAGATGTGAGTGAAATTTATGGACTATTTTAACTGGATTACAAGTGTAAACATTTTTTGATAATTTCAAACGTATTGGTTTGAAAGATTTGTTAGTTGAATTTAATGCCCGAGCCAAATATGTACCTGATTTGTTTGTATTCATGTAGAAATTGTGTTTGGAGCGTTTGAGGGATTTATCAACTGACTCAGTGAGAAATAGATCGTATTCCAATCTAGATTTTTCCAGATGAGATTTTGTACTCTGAGATGGATTATCTTGAAATGATATGTAGGCTGCATTAAAACTGAGTTCTAGTTTTTTTGCTAGATTTTTGCGTTCCCGTTTAAATAGTGCCATTTGTCTTTGTATTGTACCACGCAAGACAGGCTTATGAGCTTCCCACAGTGTTATTGGGGAGATGTCTGTTGTATTATTAATTGATATGTATTCCTTTAAAGCTTGTTCAATGGCCATCTGATGTAGTGGGTGTTTGAGCATTATGTCCGGTAAGTACCACGTTGGGTCATGCGCTTTTGGTATGGCTGAGGCTATAGTAGTGTATACTGCATTATGGTCAGACCACGGAATCGGAATTATATCTGATGCAATAATTTCTGGTATCATTCCTATTGTTAGAAAAATATGATCTATTCTGGTGAAGATTTGATGAGGGTGCGAGAAATAAGTGAATTTCTTTTTCATTGGGTTACTTTCTCTCCACGAATCTACCAGATTGTATTTGGAAAGAAGTTGAGAAAAAGGTAATCTAGAGGTTATTTTGGATGGTGTAAAAGGTGATTTATCTAGAAATGGGAGGAGGACCTGGTTCGAATCCCCACACATTATCACTGTTCCTATTTTGTGTGTATTAATCACTTGTAATATATGTGAGAGGAATGGTGTAGGTTGTTTGTTAGGAGCGTAGTAGGAAATCACCGTGATTGCTGTATCCATTATATAACCCATGAGTATCAGGTATCTACCTTCTGGGTCTTTAATTTCTGATAAGGTGAATGGTGTGGATCGGTGAAATGCAATTAGAGTTCCCCTTTGCTTGGTACAGGCAGAAGCCGTGTAAATTTGTTGATAAAAAGGAGAAATATATTTTGGAGTAGAATCTTTGGTGAAGTGTGTTTCTTGGAGGCATACTATGTGAGCCTTCTTGTTATGGAAAGTACGGAAGGCTTTGGTCCTTTTTTGAGGGACATTTATTCCCTGAACATTCAGGGAAAGTATATTCAGTGGTGCCATGGCAATAGATCAAATAGTTTTGACTTACTTTTTGTTATGCAGAGCTGACTGCGCAGATCAACCTGTGTGGACTGAAGAGATGAATAGATAGAAAAGAAACCAGTGAATTCTGGAGTAAAGAGTAAACAAAAAACATATGAGATTAGATGATACATTGTATAAATTATTTTTTGCAAGTAATCACAATTTACCCGTGAAAGAGAATAAATATCTCTCTCAGGGGAATAAGTGCCTTCGTCACACTCCCACATAATATGGTTGGGAGAATGAGGAGGGCTAATGGGGGTACACGGATCTTCCGCTTACAGGAGAGAAGTGCTATGTCAAAAGACATCAAAATGATGTTTCATTAATTGGAGTGCAGAATATAGTTTTTGTTGAAATTATTTATTCCAGGGTGGTTGTATTAGGTTAGTTTTGCCCTAGGCTAAATAATTCAGTTAGAAAGGTACTGTTAATAACTTTGGTATTGATGAAGATAGTTTGAATTATTTTGGGATTTTAACCCTTTTAGAGTAAACAATTACATATTTTATTCATATGTAACTGTTTAGATATGTTAACTCATAAAATTGAGGTTGTATTGCTTCAGATTAGAATAAACTAAAACATAAAATTCTAGGAACTAGTTAGGTAATAATATATTTGTTTTAAGAAAAGAAAGAAAAAGCTTCCATTACTTCTGGATTATTGAACATATTTGTTCTAAAAAGTAATAAATCTATTGTTATTACCTGATAATATATAACTGAACAAGAATTTCCTTATTTCACTTATATATTCTAAGGCTATATGAGTCAGAAGTAATAAGAAATATAACTGGAATGTAACATGATCCCACACAGTGTGTGACTATCAGAATGCAGTTACATTCAGTTATAAATATAGGTTTTTTATAGAGAACCATCTCTTAGTATAATAAATTAAGAGATTTCAGGAATTAGGATGTCAGTCCATTGAATCTTCTTGGTCCATGGATGATGTGGCATAACGGCCTCTTTTGTGAGAATGATGATTCCCATTTTGTTCTGAAATTTTCTGGGTGCTGCCTGAAGGTGAAGATGATGCCATTCTTCTGCGTGTGGGAGTGTTGCTGCTTGTGGGTTCTGTCAGATTTAATTTTAAAAGGGTTTGTTGTAGTTCATCTGCTGATCTGCTTCTGTAAATTGTACCTTGGTAGTTAAATCTGACTGAAAAGGGGAAGCCCCATTGATACATAATGTTGTGGCGTTGCAGTTCCATTAGTTGGGGTTTCATGGATCGTCTTTTAGTAATAGTAAGTTGGGATAGGTCAGCAAAAATTTGATAATTGTGTCCTTGAAAATTAAGTTCCTTTTTTTCTCTTGCAGCAATTAGTATTTGTTCTTTCGTTCTGTAATAATGAAATTTTGTGATTATATCACGTGGGGGTCCATCTTTCTTTTTGGCTGTGAGGGCTCTGTGTACTCTGTCCAGTTCTAAACGTTCAATAGGGATATCTGGCTTTAGTTCTTGTAATAGAGCAGTAATAGTAGATTGCAGGTCTGTCACAGTTTCAGGTATTCCCCTTATGCGCAAGTTTAAACGTCTGGCTCTATTTTCGTAATCTTCGAGCTTAGTTTGAAGTATTAAATTCTCTTTTTTTAACCACTTGCCGACCGCCGCACGACTATATACGTCGGCAGAATGGCACGGGCAGGCAAAAGGACGTGTATGTACGTCCTTGCCTGCCCGCGGGTGGGGGGTCCGATCGGACCCCCCCCCCGGTGCCTGCGGCGGTCGGCAAATCTTCCCCGGCGATCGGAGGTGAGGGGGAGGCCATCCATTCGTGGCCCCCCCCTCGCGATCGCTCTCAGCCAATGGGATCATTTCCCTGCCTCTGTATTGTACACAGAGGCAGAGGAAATGATGTCATCTCTCCTCGGCTCGGTATTTTCCGTTCCGGGCCGAGGAGAGAAGACTGCAATGTAAGTGCACCAACACACTACACACAGTAGAACATGCCAGGCACACAAAACACCCCGATCCCCCCCCCCGATCGCCCCCCGATCCCCCCCCAATCACCCCCCCCCCCGTCACAAACTGACACTAAGCAGGTTTTTTTTTTTTTTTCTGATTACTGTATTGGTGTCAGTTTGTGACAGTTACAGTGTCAGGGCAGTGAGTGTTAGGCCCCCTTTAGGTCTAGGGTACCCCCCTAACCCCCCCTAATAAAGTTTTAACCCCTTGATCACCCCCTGTCACCAGTGTCGCTAAGCGATCATTTTTCTGATCGCTGTATTAGTGTCGCTGGTGACGCTAGTTAGGGACGTAAATATTTAGGTTCGCCGTCAGCGTTTTATAGCGACAGGGACCCCCATATACTACCTAATAAATGTTTTAACCCCTTGATTGCCCCCTAGTTAACCCTTTCACCACTGATTACCGTATAACTGTTACGGGTGACGCTGGTTAGTTTGTTTATTTTTTATAGTGTCAGGGCACCCGCCGTTTATTACTGAATAAAGATTTAGCCCCCTGATCACCCGACGGTGATATGCGTCGCCCCAGGCAGCATCAGATTAGCGCCAGTACCGCTAACACCCACACACGCAGCATACGCCTCCCTTAGTGGTATAGTATCTGTACAGATCAATATCTGATCCGATCAGATCTATACTAGCGTCCCCAGCAGTTTAGGGTTCCCAAAAACACAGTGTTAGCGGGATCAGCCCAGATACCTGCTAGCACCTGCATTTTGCCCCTCCGCCCAGCTCGGCCCAGCCCACCCAAGTGCAGTATCGATCGATCACTGTCACTTACAAAACACTAAACGCATAACTGCAGCGTTCGCAGAGTCAGGCCTGATCCCTGCGATCGCTAACAGTTTTTTTGGTAGCATTTTGGTGAAATGGCAAGCACCAGCCCCAGGCAGCGTCAGGTTAGTGCCAGTACCGCTAACACCCACGCACGCACCGTACACCTCCCTTAGTGGTATAGTATCTGAACGCATCAATATCTGATCCGATCAGATCTATACTAGCGTCCCCAGCAGTTTAGGGTTCCCAAAAACGCAGTGTTAGCGGGATCAACCCAGATACCTGCTAGCAACTGCGTTTTACCCCTCCGCCCGGCCCAGCCCAGCCCACCCAAGTGCAGTATCGATCGATCACTGTCACTTACAAAACACTAAACGCATAACTGCAGCGTTCGCAGAGTCAGGCCTGATCCCTGCGATCGCTAACAGTTTTTTTTGGTAGCGTTTTGGTGAACTGGCAAGCACCAGCCCCAGGCAGCGTCAGGTTAGTGCCAGTAGCGCTAACACCCACGCACGCACCGTACACCTCCCTTAGTGGTATAGTATCTGAACTGATCAATATCTGATCCGATCAGATCTATACTGGCGTCCCCAGCAGTTTAGGGTTCCCAAAAACGCAGTGTCAGCGGGATCAGCCCAGATACCTGCTAGCACCTGCGTTTTGCCCCTCCGCCCGGCCCAGCCCAGCCCACCCAAGTGCAGTATCGATCGATCACTGTCACTCACAAAACACTAAATGCATAACTGCAGCGTTCGCAGAGTCAGGCCTGATCCCTGCGATCGTTAACAGTTTTTTTGGTAGCGTTTTGGTGAACTGGCAAGCGCCAGCGGCCTAGTACACCCCGGTCGTAGTCAAACCAGCACTGCAGTAACACTTGGTGACGTGGCGAGTCCCATAAGTGCAGTTCAAGCTGGTGAGGTGGCAAGCACAAGTAGTGTCCCGCTGCCACCAAGAAGACAAACACAGGCCCGTCATGCCCATAGTGCCCTTCCTGCTGCATTCGCCAATCCTAATTGGGAACCCACCACTTCTGCAGCACCCGTACTTCCCCCATTCACATCCCCAACCAAATGCAGTCGGCTGCATGAGAGGCATTTTTATGTCCTCCCGAGTACCCCTACCCAACGAACCCCCCCAAAAAAGATGTTGTGTCTGCAGCAAGCGCGGATATAGGCGTGACACCCGCTATTATTGTCCCTCCTGTCCTGACAATCCTGGTCTTTGCATTGGTGAATGTTTTGAACGCTACCATTCACTAGTTGAGTATTAGCATAGGGTACAGCATTGCACAGACTAGGCACACTTTCACAGGGTCTCCCAAGATGCCATCGCATTTTGAGAGACCCGAACCTGGAACCGGTTACAGTTATAAAAGTTACAGTTACAAAAAAAGTGTAAAAAAAAAAAAAAAAAAAAAACACAAACAAAAATATAAAATAAAAAATAATAGTTGTAGTTTTATTGTTCTCTCTCTATTCTCTCTCTCTCTCTCTCTATTCTCTCTATTGTTCTGCTCTTTTTTACTGTATTCTATTCTGCAATGTTTTATTGTTATTATGTTTTATCATGTTTGCTTTTCAGGTCTGCAATTTTTTATACTTTACCGTTTACTGTGCTTTATTGTTAACCATATTTTTGTCTTCAGGTACAGCATTCACGACTTTGAGTGGTTATACCAGAATGATGCCTGCAGGTTTAGGTATCATCTTGGTATCATTCTTTTCAGCCAGCGGTCGGCTTTCATGTAAAAGCAATCCTAGCGGCTAATTAGCCTCTAGACTGCTTTTACAAGCAGTGGGAGAGAATGCCCCCCCCCCCCACCGTCTTCCGTGTTTTTCTCTGGCTCTCCTGTCTCAACAGGGAACCTGAGAATGCAGCCGCTGATTCAGCCAGCTGACCATAGAGCTGATCAGAGACCAGAGTGGCTCCAAACATCTCTATGGCCTAAGAAACCGGAAGCTACGAGCATTTTATGACTTAGATTTCGCCGGATGTAAATAGCGCCATTGGGAAATTGGGAAAGCATTTTATCATACCGATCTTGGTGTGGTCAGATGCTTTGAGGGCAGAGGAGAAATCTAGGGTCTAATAGACCCCAATTTTTTCAAAAAAGAGTACCTGTCACTACCTATTGCTATCATAGGGGATATTTACATTCCCTGAGATAACAATAAAAATGATTAAAAAAAAAAAAAAATGAAAGGAACAGTTTTAAAATAAGATAAAAAAGCAAAAAAATAATAAAGAAAAAAAAAAAAAAAAAAAAAAAAAGCACCCCTGTCCCCCCTGCTCTCGCGCTAAGGCGAACGCAAGCGTCGGTCTGGCGTCAAATGTAAACAGCAATTGCACCATGCATGTGAGGTATCACCGCGACGGTCAGATCGAGGGCAGTAATTTTAGCAGTAGACCTCCTCTGTAAATCTAAAGTGGTAACCTGTAAAGGCTTTTAAAGGCTTTTAAAAATGTATTTATTTTGTTGTCACTGCACGTTTGTGCGCAATTGTAAAGCATGTCATGTTTGGTATCCATGTACTCGGCCTAAGATCATCTTTTTTATTTCATCAAACATTTGGGCAATATAGTGTGTTTTAGTGCATTAAAATGTAAAAAAGTGTGTTTTTTCCCCAAAAAATGCGTTTGAAAAATCGCTGCGCAAATACTGTGTGAAAAAAAAAAATAAAACACCCACCATTTTAATCTGTAGGGCATTTGCTTTAAAAAAATATATAATGTGTGGGGGTTCAAAGTAATTTTCTTGCAAAAAAAAATAATTTTTTCATGTAATCAAAAAGTGTCAGAAAGGGCTTTGTCTTCAAGTGGTTAGAAGAGTGGGTGATGTGTGACATACGCTTCTAAATGTTGTGCATAAAATGCCATGACAGTTCAAACCCCCCCAAATGACCCCATTTTGGAAAGTAGACACCCCAAGCTATTTGCTGAGAGGCATGTCGAGTCCATGGAATATTTTATATTGTGACACAAGTTGCGGGAAAGAGACAAATTATTATTATTTTTTTTTTTTTTTGCACAAAGTTGTCACTAAATTATATATTGCTCAAACATGCCATGGGAATATGTGAAATTACACCCCAAAATACATTCTGTTGCTTCTCCTGAGTACGGGGATACCACATGTGTGAGACTTTTTGGGAGCCTAGCCACGTATGGGACCCCGAAAACCAAGCACCGCCTTCAGGCTTTCTAAGGGCGTAAATTTTTGATTTCACTCTTCACTGCCTATCACAGTCTCGGAGGCCATGGAATGCCCAGGTGGCACAAACCCCCCCAAATGACCCCATTTTGGAAAGTAGACACCCCAAGCTATTTGCTGAGAGGTATAGTGATTATTGCAGACCTCACTTTTTGTCACAAAGTTTTGAAAATTAAAAAAAGAAAAAAAAAAATTTTTTTTTGTCTTTCTTCATTTTCAAAAACAAATGAGAGCTGCAAAATACTCACCATGCCTCTCAGCAAATAGCTTGGGGTGTCTACTTTCCAAAATGGGGTCATTTGGGGGGGGGTTTGTGCCACCTGGGCATTCCATGGCCTCCGAAACTGTGATAGGCAGTGAAGAGTGAAATCAAAAATGTACACCCTTAGAAATCCTGAAGGCGGTGCTTGGTTTTCGGGGTCCCGTACGCGGCTAGGCTCCTAAAAAGTCCCACACATGTGGTATCCCCGTACTCAAGAGAAGCAGCAGAATGTATTTTGGGGTGCAATTCCACATATGCCCATGACCTGTGTGAGCAATATATCATAAAAAATAAATAAATAGTCACTTTCCCGCAACTTGTGTCAAAATATAAAATATTCCATGGACTCAACATGCCTCTCAGCAAATAGCTTGGGGTGTCTACTTTCCAAAATGGGGTCATTTGGGGGGGGTTGTGCCATCTGGGCATTTTATGGCCTTCAAAACTGTGATAGGTAGTGAGGAGTAAAATCAAAAATGTACGCCCTTAGAAATCCTGAAGGCAGTGATTGGTTTTCGGGGCCCCGTATGCGGCTAGGCTCCCAAAAAGTCCCACACATGTGGTATCCCCATACTCAGGAGAAGCAGCTAAATGTATTTTGGGGTGCAATTCCACATATGCCCATGGCCTGTGTGAGCAATATATCATTTAGTGACAACTTTTTGTAATTTTTTTTTTTTTTTTTTTTTTCATTATTCAATCACTTGGGACAAAAAAAATGAATATTCAATGGGCTCAACATGCCTCTCAGCAATTTCCTTGGGGTGTCTACTTTCCAAAATGGGGTCATTTGTGGGGGTTTTGTACTGCCCTGTCATTTTAGCACCTCAAGAAATGACATAGGCAGTCATAAATTAAAGACTGTGTAAATTCCAGAAAATGTACCCTAGTTTGTAGGTGCTATAACTTTTGCGCAAACCAATAAATATACACTTATTGACATTTTTTTTACCAAAGACATGTGGCCAAATACATTTTGGCCTAAATGTATGACTAAAATTGAGTTTATTGGATTTTTTTTAGAACAAAAAGTAGAAAATATCATTTTTTTTCAAAATTTTCGGTCTTTTTCCGTGTATAACGCAAAAAATAAAAACGGCAGAGGTGATCAAATACCATCAAAAGAAAGCTCTATTTGTAGGAAGAAAAGGACGCAAATTTCGTTTGGTTACAGCATTGCATGACCGCGCAATTAGCAGTTAAAGCGACGCAGTGCCAAATTGTAAAAAGTGCTCTGGTCAGGAAGGGGGTAAATCCTTCCGGGGCTGAAGTGGTTAATTGTTCCAATTCTGTTATATTTTCTTGGGTTGTAATTTCAATTTCATCCATTTTTATTTCTAAGGCTGCGGTGCGGTTTCCCAGCTCTCTTATTTCTTTGGTTAGGCTTTTTGTTATTTGGTCTGAGGTTTGTTTTAAAGCCTTATGAAGCATCTTTTCAAATTGTAATAATATTACTGGGGATGCTGTGGAGAAGTTTGTGAGAGGATTTGTTCTGTATCTGACTCAAATGGAGAGTCTTGCTGTGACATTTTCTGTCTGTGAGAGCGCCCTGATGCTGTATCTTGTGAGGTGACTGGAGCTGCTTCAGCTGCAGTGAGTGCCTGTGAGCTCTTTGTGAGGTGATTTTTATTTCTGCCACGGTTTCCTCCCAGTACCATATTTCCTGCCCAAACTTTCACAGTTTGTTCCCTGGGGCAAAAAGGTTCAAATGGATACCTTTTGAGCCTGCAGGCTCCGCTTTGTCCTTCTCTCCTCAGCGGTGTGGAGCTCTAACAATGCATGTCTGCTCCGCTAGGCTCCGCCTCCTCGTATATCACATCTGTCACATCTCAGCTGGGAGAGGAGAGACAAAGTGTAGTATAGTGCTGGGCACTGCACTACACACTGAAAAAGTCTCACAAAAAAAAAAAAAAAAAAAAAAAGAAAAGAAGGCACTCACCATGAAACACTGACTAACCAATAACAAAATATAAATAAAATAAATGATGGTGACATCAGTAGCTCTGGTTAATGATCAGGGACACAGTATGCCATTGCAGCATAGAGTGCCTCCAATCATTGGCCAGAGCAGTACAATGTCACCATAGTGACCCTGCACTGCTGGGATGCTTTTTTTTTAAACACACTGTTTTTTGGGGAGGCTCATTTACATTTGTGGTGCTCTCTGAGGAGTGATCCAAGTTCGGATCGATCTGGAGTACCATGGGGCAATTAACAGGGTGGCCCTATTCACTTGACTGGGCCACATTTGGCTGGTGGTAGTACCAAGGATATAATTTCTGCAAGGCAACTGTACACCCCCAGCCACTAACTTTCCAGCTTTGGGGTGGGGGTGGGAGGGTGGTAGGTTTAGGGCCAGTAAAAATGTGGCTTAACTATGGGGTTTTACTGCCCACCAATCGCAAGTGTAAGCAAGACATTATAAGCTCACCAACCCAGTGCAGCTAGTCACGTTTCCCTAAAAACACTGCCACCATAAGGCCTCGTTCACACAGGACGTATCAGTGCAAACCCATGTAAATAAGGCATAGCGGTGATCAGGGACACTGACTGGTTGTACCTTGTGGCCTGGGCTTCATTCACACGGGGTATAACAATGCTTACCCCCTGTGAGGGCTGTGTTTACCCACATGGGGATGCACAGGTGTTCCAGGTAATCCCATTCATGTCTACTGGGATACAGCAGCTGCACAGTCACAACCGCTGCTCCCAGTCTGACATCCATGCAGGTGCAAGGCCCGAATACAGAGTGATTTGGATATCAGATTGGGAGCAGTGTCTGTCTGTGCAGCTGCTGTGTTTCAATAGACATTGATGTGACTGTCTGCACAGGGATGCATTGAACACCTGTGCATGTAAACATGGCCCTCACATGGGATCAAGAAGTAACCAGTCTTTAATAGACATTTGGACATTTTGTTTTTGAAAGATATTAATTCTGAACAGTTACCCTTTACTATTTTGTCTTCCCTTTTATTTGGCAAATATTGCATGAGATGGCAATATTTTGCAAGACTTTAGTTTAGTGGTCTACAAACGGTGGTCCTTTGCTTGTTTTTATTTGACCCTTTGGACATTACTCCCTCCAATGTCAGCAACAGTGGGGCATAGTTCCTGCCACTGACACAGACAACGGGGCACTATTCCTCCCACTGACTCCAATGATGGGGCACTATTCCTTCCCCTTTTAGCAAAGAGGGCACACGGTTTGCCATCACTGACACCATGACATATTCTACTCCCGCTGGCCCCAGTTCAGTCCCTTAAGTTTGAAGAACAGTAAACTGGCCCTTTGTTTAGAAAGTTGGAAACCCCTGCTCTAGGTAAAAAAAGTTATTTGCTTTTTTATAGCGAACATCTAGAAATATCAATTGTGCCTGAGCAGTACCCCTGAAAAATCTGTACCCTGAAAGAAAGAAGAGAACTTCCAGTCTCATATGTGTATATCTGCAAAGGTGAGATTCTCAAGCTGGCCATACACGGCTCAAATTTCATTTGATTTCTGTAAATTGGGTGAAATTCAAAACAGTGAGTGGCCCTGCTGACATATCCTAGCTTGATAAAACTTCAAATTACAAAATCTAAAGAGGCGGGTGGAAAAAAAGTCAACTTAATAGTGATTGGTCCCAATGAGCTGCAGGCACTGTCTGGGAATTCTGAGAACTACAGGTGCCAGCTGTCAGAATATTATACAGGTGATACTCTAAAAATTTGAATATCTTGCAAAAGTTTATTTATTTCACTTAATACAACTTAAAAGGTGAAACTAATATATGAAATAGTTCAAGCCGTGATTTGTCATAATTGTGACGATTATGGATTACAGCTCATGAAAACCCAAAATCCACAATCTCAGAAAATTAGATTACATGCAATCAATAAAACAAGGATTGTACATAGAATATCGGACCTCTGAAAAGTATAAGCATATATATGTACTCAGTTCTTGGTTTGGGCCCCTTTTGCAGCAATTACTGCCTCAATGCGGCGTGGCATTGAAGCCAGCTTGTGGCACTGCTGAGGTGTTATGGAAGGCCAGGATGCTTCAATAGCGGCCTTCAGCTCTTCTGAATTGTTTCGTCTCATGTCTCTCATCCTTCTCTTGGCAATGCCCCATAGATTCTCTATGGGGTTCAGGTCAGGCGAGTTTGCTGGCCAATCAAGCACAGTAATCCCATAGTCATTGAATCAGGTTTTGGTGCTTTTGGCAGTGTGGGTAGGTGCCAAGTTCTGCTGGAAAATGAAGTCAGCATGCCCATAGAGCTTGTCTCTGGAAGGAAGCATGAAGTGCTCCAAAATCTCTTGGTAGACAGCTGCATTGACCCTGGACTTAATGAAGCACAGTGGACTAACACCAGCAGATGACATGGCTCCCCAAATCAACACAGACTGTGGAAACTTCACACATCTTGCAGTGTGTGCCTCTCCATTCTCTGGGTCCTTGGTTTCCAAATGAGATGCAAAATTTGCTCTCATCAGAAAAGAGGACTTTGGACCACTGAGCAACAGACCAGGTCTGTTTTTCTTTAGCCCAGGTAAGACACTTCTGACGTTGTTTGTTGTTCAGGAGTGGCTTGACAAGAGGAATACGACATTTGAAGCCCTTGTCCAGGATCTGTCTGTGTGTTGGCTCTTGATGCACTGACTCCAGCCTCAGCCCACTCCTTGTGAAAGTCCCCAACACTTTTGAATGGCCTTTTCCTGACAGTCCTCTCTAGGCTGCGGTCGTCCCTGCTGCTTGGGCACCTTTTTCTTCCATATAAAACTTTCTATTAATGTGCTTTGATACAGCACTTTGGGAAAATCCAACTTCTTTTGCAATTACCTTTTGAGGCTTTCCCTCCTTATGGAGGGTGTCAATGATGGTTTTCTGCACAACTGTCAGGTCAGCAGTCTTTCCCATGATTGTGATTCCTACTGAACCATACTGAGAGACCATTTAAAGACTCAGGAACCCTTTGAAGGTGTTATGGCTTAATTAGCTGATTAGAGTGGGACACTTTGAGCCTAGAATATTGCACCTTTTCACAATATTCAAATTTTCTGAGATTGTAGATTTTGGGCTTTTCATGAGCTGTAAGCCATAATCGTCACAATTATGACAAATCACGGCTTGAACTATCTTGCTTTGCATGTAATGATTATGAAAATGAGCAGCGCTGTGAGTAACTGTATAATTGTAAAAATATACCAGTGTAAATAGGATAAATAAATAAACCCAAATGGAAACCATAGTCCATAATCAAAACCTAAGGTGTATAATAAATAGTCCTATGACATTAGTTGTAGTCCAGACAGATCTAGTGAAAATACCTAGGCACAGGCCCCAGTCTGAAGGCAGAAAATGCAGATAAAAAAGTGGATCCTTCACCGCACCACTGTGATGATTAAAATTGAAATGTGCGCTTACCAAACGGCAAGCATAAGGGGGCTTGCGACCTTAACCCGGTCAGGGCCTTTCATAGGATGAAGACAACGGCATGCCACTTGATGTATCTCGGAATAATACCCGCTGTCCACTAAGTACCAGGCAATCCCTCTAGCGTAGGGAGGATAAACTCCTAGTTGGGGGTTATTCTCATAGGAGATACCCCGAAGAAAAAGAGGAGAACACCATAGCGTAACCCCGATTTAAATTTTATTAAAACAAATTAAAATCACACTTACAATGTGGTAGATGCATAAGAACATGGAAAGCCGGCTGGAAGCGAACACCCGTCCTGCAGACGGTAGATGCAGCACGTCAGCACGCCCGACGTACGTTTCATCACACTCTGACGTCGTCTGGGGCCCCAGACGACGTCAGAGTGTGACGAAACGTACGTCGGGCGTGCTGACGTGCTGCATCTACCGTCTGCAGGACGGGTGTTCGCTTCTAGCCGGGCGGCTTTCCATGTTCTTATGCATCTACCACATTGTAAGTGTGATTTTAATTTGTTTTAATAAAATTTAAATCAGGGTTACGCTATGGTGTTCTCCTCTTTTTCTTCGGGGTATCTCCTATGAGAATAACCCCCAACTAGGAGTTTATCCTCCCTACGCTAGAGGGATTGCCTGGTACTTAGTGGACAGCGGGTATTATTCCGAGATACATCAAGTGGCATGCCGTTGTCTTCATCCTATGAAAGGCCCTGACCGGGTTAAGGTCGCAAGCCCCCTTATGCTTGCCGTTTGGTAAGCGCGCATTTCAATTTTAATCATCACAGTGGTGCGGTGAAGGATACACTTTTTTATCTGCATTTTCTGCCTTCAGACTGGGGCCTGTGCCTAGGTCTTTTCACTAGATCTGTCTGGACTACAACTAATGTGATAGGACTATTTATTATATACCTTAGGTTTTGATTATGGACTATGGTTTCCATTTGAATTTGGGTTTATTTATTTATCCTATTTACACTGGTATATTTTTACAATTATACAGTTACTCACAGCGCTGCTCATTTTCATAATTATTGTTGTATAGTGTGTGTATATCTCACTTTGAGTGGCTGCTTTGGCTACACCTTTATTTTCACTATAATATTTATATATTTTTTTTTTTTCACAATTTATTATCAATATATTGTATAAGGTATCCTTGTATGTTATACAGCGCGGTAGTCTTTCCCCTTTTTTATTTTTTGCATGTAATGAGTCAATCTCATATTAGTTTCACATTTTAAGTTGCATTAGTGAAATGAACTTTTGCACAATATTCACATTTTTCGAGAATCACCTGTAGCTGGAAGTGGAAGACTTGTCCATCAACGCAGCTTAGCACGCATGAGAAATCTTTACAAGTACTCCTGCATCTAACTCCCATGTCTCATAAAATTCAGAGTGAGATTTGGTGATGTCACTACTGTGATGCTCATTTTTTTTTTTTTTGCATTGCTCTGCTTCTGTTTCATTACTGCTGCGGCACCGACACCACAAGCATGTACAAAGAATGTCTGGCATTTTTGTAGAAGAAAAGTATTAGGCAACAGCATAAGAGAGTATCAAGCACAAATAGCATAGTGAGTGTGCGTTACGTAGATGTACGTACACTATCTCACAAAAGTGAGTACACCCCTCACATTTTTGTAAATATTTTAATGTGTCTTCATGTGACAACACTGAAGAAATTACACTTTGCTACAATGTAAAGTAGTGAGTGTACAGCTTGTATAACAGTGTAAATTTGCTGTCCCCTCAAAATAACTCAACACACAGCCATTAATGTCTAAACTGCCGGCAAAAAAAGTGAGTACACCCCTAAGTGAAAATGTCCAAATTGGGCCCAAAGTGTCAATATTGTGTGGCCACCATTTTCCAGCACTGCCTTAACCCTCTTGGGCATGGAGTTCACCAGAGCTTCACAGGTTGCCACTGGAGTCCTCTTCCACTCCTCAATGACGACATCACGGAGCTGGTGGATGTTGGAGACCTTGCACTCCACCACCTTCCGTTTCAGAATGCTCTACAGATGCTCAATAGGGTTTAGGCCTGGAGACATGCTTGGCCAGTCCATCACCTTTACCCTCAGATTCTTTAGCAAGGCAGTGGTCGTCTTGGAGGTGTGTTTTGGGGTCGTTATGTTGGAATACTACCCTGCGGCTCAGTCACCAAAGGGAGGGGATCATGCTCTGCTTCAATATGTCACAGTACATGTTGGCATTCATGGTTCCCTCAATGAACTGTAGATCCCCAGTCCCGTCAGCGCTCATGCAGCCCCAGAACATGACACTCCCACCACAATGCATAACTGTAGGCAAGACACACTTGTCTTTGAACTCCTCACCTGGTTGCCACCACACACGCTTGACACCATCTGAACCAAATAAGTTTATCTTGGTCTCATCAGACCACAGAACATGTTTCCAGTGATCCATGTCCTTAGTCTGCTTGTCATCAGCAAACTGTTTGCAAGCTTTCTTGTGCATCGTCTTTAGAAGAGGCTTCCCTTCTGGGATGACAGCCATGCAGACCAATTTGATGCAGTGTGTGGTCTGAGCACTGACAGGCTGACCCCCCACCCCTTCAACCTCTGCAACAATGCTGGCTCATACGTCTATTTCCCAAAGACAACCTCTGGCTATGAAGCTGAGCACGTGCATTCAACTCCTTTGGTCAACCATGATGAGGCCTATTCTGAGTGGAACCTGTCCTGCTAAACCGCTGTATTATTATTATTATTATTATTATACAGGATTTATATAGCGCCGACAGTTTACGCAGCGCTTTACAACAACATTAGGGCAGACAGTACAAGTACAATACAATTCAATACAGGAGGAATCAGAGGGCCCTGTATGGTCTTGGCCACCATGCTGCAGCTCAGTTTCAGGGTCTTGCCAATCTTTGCATAGCCTAGGCCATCTTTATGTAGAGAGAAACATTTTTTTTTTCAGATCCTCAGAGAGTTCTTTGCCATGAGGTGCCATGTTGAATATTTCCAGTGACCAGTATGAGAGAGCGAGAGTGATAACACCAAATTTAACACACCTGCTCCCCATTCACACGAGACCTTGTAACACTAACAAGTCACATGACTCCCAGGAAGGAACATGGCTAATTGAGCCCAATTTGGACATTTTCACTTAGGTGTGTACTCACTTTTGTTGCCAGTGGTTTAGACATTAATGGCTGTGTGCCGCTTTATTTTGAGGGGACAGCAAACGTACACTGTGTCATTTCTTCAGTGTTGTCACATGAAAAGATATAATAAAATATTTACAAAAATGTGAGGGGTGTACTCACTTGTGAGATACTGTATGTATGTATGTATGTATACACACACACACACACACACACACACACACACACACACAGTGCAAAGGTTTTAGGCAGGTGTGAAGAAATGCTGTAAAGTAAGAATGCTTTCAAAAATATATATTTTTTCATTGTTTATTTTCATCAGTTTACAAAATGGAAACTGAGTGAACAGAAGAATAATCTAAATCAAATAAATATTTGGTATGACTATCTTTTGGCTTTAGCCGCTTCAGCCCCGGAAGATTTTACCCACTTCCTGACCAGAGCACTTTTTGCGATTCAACACTGCGTTGCTTTAACTGACAATTGCGCGGTCGTGCGACATTTCACCCAAACAAAATTGGTGTTTTTTTCCCCACAAATAGAGCTTTCTTTTGGTGGTATTTGATCACCTCTGCAGTTTTTATTTTTTGCGCTATAAACAAGAAAAGATCGACAATTTTGAAAAAAAAAAAACAAACTCAATATTTTTTACTTTTTGCTATAATAAATATCCCCCAAAAATATATAAAAAAAATTTTTCTTCCTCAGTTTAGGCTGATATGTAATAATATAAAAAAATAATATAAAAAAATAAATAAAAATCGCAATAAGCGTATATTAATTGGTTTGCGTAAAAGTTAAAACGTCTACAAAATAGGGGATAGTTTTATGGCATTTTTATTATTGATTTTTTTTTTTTCACTAGTAATGTCGGCGATCTGCGATTTTTATTGGGACTGCGATACTATGGCGGACACATCGGACACTTTTTTGGGACCATTGGCATTTATACAGCAATCAGTGCTATACAAATGCACAGATTACTGTAAAAATGTCACTGGCAGGGAAGGGGTTAACACTAGGGGGAGAGCAAGGGGTCAATTGTGTTCCCTCTCTGTGTTCTAACTGAAGGGGGGGGGGGGGCGGTCTAGGGGAGATGACAGATCGCTGTTCATACTTTATATCAACAGACGATCAGTCTCTTCTCCCCTCAGAGAACCAGAAACTGTGTTTACACATACACACAGATCCCGATGTGTCACCAGTGATCGCGGGAGCCCGGCGGTGATCGCGACTGCCAGGGACTTGCATCAGCTCCGGGGGGCAAGCAGCGGGAGCGCGCGCCCCTAGTGGCCATAGGGCGAAGCAACGCTAAATAACTTTGTTGCGCCCAGCCATATCATTCTGCCGCAGTAAGACTGCGGCTGGTCGGCAAGTGGTTAAGCCAGCATCAATTCTTACAGTTGCACACTTTGTACACTTGCACAAAGTCAGGGATTTTGTAGGATTAGAGTTAGGTGTATGATTAACACATTAACCAAGCAAGTGCTAATGATCAATTTCATATGTGGGCAAGGTCCCTCCCAGGCAAAGATTACAAAGCATACTGGGTTTTCAAGATGTGCTTCAAGCGCTTTTGAAGAAGCACAAAGAAACAAGCAATCTCAAGGACTGTAGACGCAGTGGTCAGCCAAGAAAACTTAAAGTGTTTATAAAGGCTGAAAGTTTTCCCCTCTAATACTTACCTGAGCCTGATCTTCCTCCAGCGATATACACAAGAGCCTCAGTTCTCTGTTGATGACCTGCCAGTGAGCCAATGAGAATGTGAATGGACACGCAGAACCACAAGTTGCTTGCTCTTGGGGCACTTGGCAGGAAGGAGGGGCCAGGAGCTCAAACACACTACACAGAGCAGGTAGGTATGACATGTATGACACCCACTACTTTACATTGTAGCAACATGTCATCTCTTCAGTGTTGTCACATGAAAATATATAATAAAATATTTACAAAAATGTGAGGGTTGTACTCACTTTTGTAAGAAAATATACACATATATATAATGTTCTGATGCTAACTGATGCCTATTGAAGGTACTTTTGACTGTGGACATAGTGAGCATGGGCACCCTGACTGGTTTGTGGCTATGCAGCCCGTACGCAAAAGTAAAAGTACAGAGATATCCCCAATTAAAACCTGTTCCACAGAGCTCAGAACCTCAGACTGGGCCAAAGGTTCACCTTCCAACCTGACAACAATCCTAAGCACACAGTTAAGACAACACAGGTGTGGCTAAGGCCGCGTACACGAGTGGACTTTTCGGCAACAAAAGTGCGACGGCCATTCCAGCAGACTTTAGTCAGACTTTTGACGGACTTCCGATGGACTTTTGAATGAACGGACGTGCCTACATACGATCACACCAAAGTCTGATGGATTCGTACGTGATAACGTACGACCGGACTAAAATAAAGAAGTTGACAGCCAGTAGCCAATAGCTGCCCTAGCGTGGGTTTTCATCCGTTGGACTAGCATACAGATGAGCGGATTTTTTGACCGGACTCGAGTCCGTCGGAAAGATTTGAAGCATGTTTAAAATCTACAGTCTGTCAGATTTTCGACTGGAAAAGTCCGCTGAAGGTCCGATGAAGCCCACACACAATCGGATTGTCCGCCGGACTCGGTCCGGTCAAAAAGTCTGGTCGTTTGTACGCTGCATTAGAGTAAGGTGACCAGATTTTCAAAATGAAATCCGGGGACATTTTTTTTTTTATTGGCAAATGGTAAACTATTTTATAAGCATATTTTCCTCAAATGATATATGCAGCATGTGTTTATAAAATCATTGTATGATCACCTCTGCATTTTTTTTTTTTTTAGCTAAACAAAAAGAAAGACCAAGAATTTTGGAAAAAAAAAAAGTTTTTTCTTCGTTTGTTATAAAATTTTGTAAATAGGTACGTTTTCTCCTTCACTGATGGGCACTGATGAGACTGCACTTCCGGGCACTGATAAGATGGCACTGATATGCGGCACAGATGGGCACCGAAAGGCTGCACTGATGGGTACTTATGGGTGGCACTGATTAGGAGGCACTGGCAGGTATTGCTGGTGGGCACTGATTGGCAGGTGTGCACACACATTGCCACCCCTGGTGGTCCTGGGTGGGCAGCCGAGTAGGGGCTGCGCTGATAATCAGCGCAGACCCCCCCAGTCAGAGGAGCAGCTGATCGGCTCTCCTCTACTCGCGTCTGTCAGACGCGAGTGAGGAAAAGCCCATGAACGTCTCTTCCTGTTTACATCGTGATCAGCCATGATTAGACATGGCTGATCACGTGGTAAAGAGTCTCTGTTAGAGACACTTTACCTAGATCGGAGTTGCGGTGTGTCAGATTGACACGCCACAACGATCGCCCCTGGGGGCACGTGGCGGCTTGTTATCCTGACCACGTCATATGATGTCCGGTCAGGATATCGCAACCACTTTCCTGATGTCATTTTGCTATATGGCTGGCGGCAAGTGGTTAATAATTTAGTTTATTCAGCATGAAATGGAGCATGTAGTAGGCTGTATATTCTGCAATATGTACATTTTTGGTAAACTCATTCAATGAATCCAAGCTCTGCAAGCTGAGATCACATGCACTGCATTAGTACATTCACACAATATCACAGTAACCATGAGATAAATCAAAGTTCAGGAATATTGCTTTATCCCATTGTTTTGCAAATCTTTGTACACTACAAACTGTATGATTGAATCGGTTCTGATATCTCCTCTTTACTAACCTGACAGCTTATTATTCTAAATAGGAAACCTTCATTTTGTTTGTAAATATTAAAGATTCTAACTACCAGCAAGAAGGAGACCTTACATTTAAAGTGCACCTGTAATTTCAGATCCATCATGGCAGCGCCTGTTAGCGGGCATCCATTCATCTGCTGCCGCTATGTCCCTCACCTTGGTGTATCACTGCCGCATCACCAGCCGTCCCATAAAAGTGAATGGGATTGTCGGTGAGTCAACAGCGGGTCGGAGGAACTGCTGCGGGACAAAGATAACAGTTGCTCTTTAAATCAAGCCTTTTTACTAGCGATTTAAATCAAATCCACCATGGTGAAAACGCAGAGAGATTGGACTGCAATATGAATAACCCAGAAAAAAAAAAAAAAGAAGATTGCAGATAGAGGAAGACATCAAAGCAAATTGGAGATAGACATAGATAAAAACCGATTGCGACAGATATACTGTATAATAGAAAAATATATTAATAATGCTACTAATAAATTACACAATATAAAATTTACAATGGGGTCATATAATATTATTTAAGTGCAAAAAATGCAAATATTTGCAGCAGTGGTCACAGATATATATATATATACACACACACACACACACACACACACACGCATATTGGGTGAAATGTGCAGCGCTTATGTGATCATATAAACCATACAAATGATATAAGTACAAAAATCGTGAATAATAAATGATGTGCTCAAAAATACTCCAAGCAGTCCTCTATTATGACATGTGATGTCTATAAACAGAGGAACTTGGATGTGTGATTTCCAAAAAAAAGTCAGTGACAAACTTCAATCATGTGTGATGATAATCCTCAACCACATGTGGATATGATATAGTGACAGTCTAACTAGGTGTACACCTAGTGAGTCAATCAAGCTTTGTGGTATAATATACCAAGGGGATCAGATTCTCTATCCAGATATAACCTCCAGATGGACCTCCGAACAGGTGTAAGGTATGGATGGACTCAGTAGATATAGGCAGTCAGTCCCACCATTAAAAGAAAGAGGACGTTTTGGTACATGACGCCCGATGTTCACCGTGCCATTTAACCTTCTAGTTCGGACAGATGTTGGCGGTGCCTAAAAGACAGAGGGACCTTATATCATATTTACTGGTCATGTCCTAAAATAGTTCCTTATTGGACGGAGACGCAATTATTATTGAACCGCTTGTTGGGCGTGCAGGTACCTAGAGCTCCGAAATTATTTCTCTTTGGGGTGTCCGGTTTACAAATACCTCGTCACTCCAGGAAACTGCTCAGCCATGTTCTTACAGCAGCGAGATGCCTGATCGCCCTGCACTGGAAAAGACAGACTCCACCCACTCAAACAGACCTCTATACCAGAATAAAAGATATAGAGCTAATGGAGAAAATGACAGCCAGATTACAAAATAGACTGGAGGCACATGATAAGGTCTGGGAGGAGTGGCACAGGCGGGAGGACCCACCCTAGGCCGGCGGCTGAGCCCCCCCCCCCCCTTCCCCTCTCTCCCATCTTCTCCCTCTTTTCTTCTTTCCTCCTCTCTTTTCTTTCCCTTTCTATATTGTTAGATTATGTTCAGATTAAAAATGATATCCGCTGGTTGATAACTCTAGGTGATTTGGAATTTGTCACATTCCTACTGTACTTGGATGATTACATTCTGATGTTTACTGATTACCAGTTTGGTTATCCGCCAGTTGCACTTAGTTATTCGCAAATTCAATGTCTTTTGTATGTATATATCTTTGTGCCCAATAAAAATTGTTATTTGAAAAAAAAAAAAGAAGAAAGAGGACGGCATATAGCGTAACTCCGTATGGCAATTTTAATACATGAAAAGCAAAAGGAAATAACACTCACGTGTTTAGAAGTAAAATCAATCGCTTGTATAAAAGAAGACAGTGGTCTCAGCATATCCTTCCGACGCGTTTCGACTTAGAAGTCATCTGGGGCCAGACTGCTGTGCTGCCTGCTTTAGTTTTTTCAGTTTTTGATTGATTCCTTTTATAGACAGCGCGTTATATATGTGTGTTTATAATATATTCACGCATGCTAAAAAGTTTGTTAATCCTCTTCCAAAAAATGTATTTTGGGGAGGGAATGGATTTTGTACAAGGCACAAATAGAAGTCACTGCGTCAGCATACATTCCAAGAGCAGAAGGTTCTACATTTTTTGTGGTAATTGACAAAAACCATGTGCGTTTCTACATTATTTAATAAATACAAAATACAGAAAAAATAAAAAAAAATATGGGGTTAAAAAGATTAAAGGAGAACAAAAACCTATATGACCATACCGAGAAAATGAGCAGTTGGGCACAGGATAGATCTGGAAGATTAGAATAAAGAATTAGTGTAAAGAATCTCAACAGGGTTGGGTTCTGTGGGAGAGAGGTTGGATAAAAGAAATAACAACCATGGGGCAATAGATAATAGAGGGATACACAGCCAGCATCCATACCCTATGAGAATAAGAACCTACAGAGAGGCTGTAGGTCCACAGTTATGCTCCAGTCGTCTTCCAGTTTAATGAAAAAAAAAATATGACAACACCGAAAAAAATGACACTTTGCTACAATGTAAAGTAGTGAGTGTACAGCTTGTATAACAGTGTAAATTAGCTGTCCCCTCAAAATAACTCAACACACAGCCATTAATGTCTAAACCACTGGCAACAAAAGTAAGTACACCCCTAAGTGAAAATGTCCAAATTGGGCCCAAAGTGTCAATATTTTGTATGGCCACATTATTTTCCAGCACTGCCTTAACCCTCTTGGGCATGGAGTTCCCCAGAGCTTCACAGGTTGCCACTGGAGTCCTCTTCCACTCCTCCATGACGACATCACGGAGCTGGTGGATGTTAGAGACCTTGTGCTCCTCCACCTTCCATTTGAGGATGCCCCACAGATGCTCAATAGGGTTTAGGTCTGGAGACATGCTTGGTCACTCCATCACCTTTACCCTCAGCGTCTTTAGCAAGGCAGTGGTCATCTTGGAGGTGTGTTTGAGGTCATTATGTTGGAATACTGCCCTGCGGCCCAGTCTCCAAAGGAAGGGGATCATGCTCTGCTTCAGTATGTCACAGTAAATGTTGGCATTCATGGTTCCCTCAATGAACTGTAGCTCCCCAGTGCCGACAGCACTAATGCAGCCCCAGACCACGACACTCCTACCACCATGCTTGACTGTAGGCGAGACACACATTTGTCTTTGTACTCCTCACCTAGTTGCTGCCACACACGCTTGACACCATCTGAACCAAATAAGTTTATCTTGGTCTCATAAGACCACAGGACATGGTTCCAGTAATCAATGCCCTTAGTCTGCTTGTGTTCAGCAAACTGCGGGCTTTCTTGTGCATCATCTTTAGAAGAAGCTTCCTTCTGGGATGACAGCCATGCAGACCAAATTTTATGCAGTGTGCGGTGTATGGTCTGAGCACTGACAGGCTGACCCCCACACCCCTTCAAACTCTGCAGCAATGCCGGCAGCACTCATACGTCTATTTCCCAAAGACAACCTCTGCAGATGACACTGAGCACATGCACTCAACTTCTTTGGTCGACCATGGCAAGGACTGTTCTGAGTGGAACCTGTCCTGTTAAACCACTGTATGGTCTTGGCCACCGTGCTGCAGCTCAGTTTCAGGGTTTATAGCCTAGGCCATCTTTATGTAGAGCAACAATTCTTTTTTCAGATACTCAGAGAGTTCTTTGCCATGAGGTGTCATGTTGAGCTTCCAGTGACCAGTATGGGAGAGTGAGAGCGATAACACCAAATTTAACACACCTGCTCCCCATTCACACCTGAGACTTTGTAACACTAATGAGTCACATGAAACCGGGGAGGGAAAATAGCTAATTGGGTCCAATTTGGACATCTTCACTTAGGGGTGTACTCACTTTTGTTGCCAGCGGTTTAGACATTAATGGCTGTGTGTTGAGTTATTTTGAGGGGACAGCAAATTTACACTGTTATACAAGCTGTACACTCACCACTTTACATTGTAGCAAAGTGTCATTTCTTAAGTGTTGTCACATGAAAAGATAGAATAAAATAATTACAAAAATGTGAGGGGTGTACTCACTTTTGTGAGAGAATATTTATATATCTATCATTATAAAATGCAATACAAGTATAGGTTATGTGCTACAGTCAGATACTACAGACCTTTGTGATAGGCAGAGCAATGTAAATATGAGATTAAGATTCTAGGCGAGTCAACAGCTTTCAGTCTCAGCTGATGACAGTGCTTTCAAGGGAAACAACCCAGGTGGGCATTAAATGAATGAACACATCTGTAGCTTAGTATGTAATGGTAAACTCAATATCATTCAAAAAGATAAGTTGATAGGCACAAGGTATACTGTAATCATTTGTTCCCATGACTGAGACTATCCTTGATGCATTTTCTTTTCCCTGATCTAAACAGTAGCAGAAAATATTGTTGCATTGTTTTAATATAACCTATTTATCAAATATCTATAGAAAAGTCTTGTTCACAAAGGCCGTTTTGATATATCTCTTCTGATCTTCAACTCCATAAATTAACTTGTGATCACCAACCCCCTTTCCCTCCAAATAAAGCGACATCATGCTGATTTGATGACATACGATAACAATACACAGAACACGCAAACACATGTGAGCGTGTGTCAAACCTGGATTCAAATCAGAAAATATGTGGTGTATAATTTAAAAAAAATATATATATTTATAAACACGCACATATATACACACACACACACACACACACACTATTATTATTATATTTATAACAAAAATACCCTTCTACATGTTTCAGAAAGAAGTTTAGGTTTTCAGAGTAATTAAAAAAAAAAAATGTATTCAAGATATTCAAATGCTTTTGCATTCTTCATATTTCTAATTATGCGAGACCAAAAAGCAAAATGCTATGTGCAAGGTGCTATTACCCTTAGCAACCATCAATGCTTTCTCATTGTTATGACTGCTCTATATTGGCCACATCCAAATAATTACAGTCAGCTACATTTCTTGCACTTTGCGTGATCTCATTATTAAAAACTCTAAATATGTCAACCACACCAAACCAATATTAAAATCTAATTGAGGGTCCAGTAACATTTGGAGGCTATGTGGATGTGCATAGTGTTGCACGTGTATCTATGCATGGAAGTGAAAAAATGTGCATGCATGTCAGCAAAACAGAAAGGCAAGAATGTTCAATGCAGGGTAGGGTACCTATATCATAAGGTTAAGAACAATGGGGAGAATTTACTAATGGTGGCCATACCATGAACGATTTTTAGATCGATCTCACCCAATAGGAATAATTGATCTATAGCCATTAACCCAATTAATCAATGAGCCACACACAGGGAAGTGGATTTCAATCAATAGTTGGAAGATGCGATTGTAAATTATCGATTGCAACTGTTTCCACCATGCAATCTCACAATCTGATCAATCAAAATATGATCAGATTCATGACCAAAGCATTGATAAATTTTCCACCCTGGCTCAATGTGATTAAACCTGAACCAAACTGATTGGAAAGGGAGTTATGGCTGTTCGACAATTCGATCTAATCACACATCAAATGAATAATAAAAAAAAAATTTGTAAAAAAAATCAAAGGGTTTATGGCCACCATTTGACAGGAGCAAACAGGATCTGGAGCAACTGTGCATGGTAACCAGCTTCTAGCTTTCATGCACCAAGCTCAACTGAACTGGCTAAAGCTAGAAACCGATTGGTTGTCATGCACCGCTGCTCCAGTCTTCGTACATGTCCACCAATCTGAACTTTGGTATCCCTTAGCAACTAATAAGAGACCTGTTTCCATTGTTAAAAGCTGTTTCTTGACAGGTGACTTCTTGTCTAATTTCAGTTTTTGTGCTCATCACTCTCTCAGGTACCACACCCTCCGGCAGTATATTTTTATATTGCACATTTATTTTTACGTCTATATTTTAGGTTGCCATGCAAACACCCTTTGTTTTCTGCAAAGCATCTCTTTTACCTTTATGTCGTTACCTCTCATGGCAGCTTCCACCATGTTCAATCCTTTCCCATCCCAAAGAACCACGTCATTCCATATCCCCCTTACCTGCAGCATCACTCTGTAATGCTCCTCTGGTTTCCGAACCACACACATGTTACATCCCATGTTAGCTCAGAGAAGGTGAAGGTATGAGGTGAAGGGGGAGGGGGGCTGGATACCCCCAATCTTGCCTGTTTTCCACTTAGAGATATCTGTTCAAGTCTCCTTCTATTGGATCCAAACCCAACAGCTGTATGGAAAGGGATCAGAAGAAGACGACCTTTCTATTATCCATCCAGAGGGCTCCAGTAATCCACTGGGGGCAGAAAAGGACAGACAGGGGGGAGGTCTGACATTGAGAGGATAAAACCAGCAGCTGCCCCCCTCATTTTGCAATAACGGGGTGCCACGTCTCCTCCCCTCCCCCCTAGAAAGTAATCTCCTCTCCAGGGCTGCCTTCAACTGCTACCCAGGTTAACGATGTGACAAGAACATAGATACTTCCAGTTCGGCTCCTTAAGAGCTGGTTTTCAGGGAGGATGGCCGGAGCTTCCTTCTCATGCTTCCACTCAACAGCTACATCCAATAGTGAAGGCACCTGTGCTCCCTCAGACTGCAGCACAGCACACACATGCGCCTTTCCCTCTCTGTGTATCAGCATTGCTGGGAAGGAGGTAGGGCTCGCTGAGAAGTGAAGGGGGGAGGGGAGAGGGAGGCAGAGAAGAAAAAAAATCGCTAATAAATATGGATTGCCTTTGGTGAAACACTCGGAGCCGATATGTTCGGCGAGAGAATTTCATCAGCTGCATACAGCTCTGACTACGAGAGACAAGAAGGGAGAAGGAACGTGAGAACGGAAGAAAGAAGAGAGAGAAGTAGTGAGGAGTTACACTTTATCATTAATCGAGACAATAATTAGGAATTATTAATTAGTTAACCACCTATGGACCTGGAAGGTTTTACCCCCTTAATGACAGGCCATTTTTTTGCGATACTATGGCACTGCGTTATTTTAACCGACAACTGCGCTGGCGTACGACACTGTACCCAAATAAAATGTGTCTTTTTTTCCCACAAATAGAGCTTTCTTTTGGTGGTATTTGATCACCTCTTTGGTTTTTATTTTTTGCCTATAAACAAAAAAAGACTGACAGTTTTGAAAAAATATTTTTTACTTTTTGCTATAATACGTATCCCAAAAAATGCATAACAATAACAAACTGTAGTCAGCAGTTTAGGCCAATATGTATTCTGCTACATATTTTTGGTAAAAAAAAAAAAAAAATCGCAATAAGTGTATATTGATTGATTTGCGCAAAAGATATAGCGTCTACAAAAAGGATTTTCTTGTCATACTTACCCGTCAAATTCTTTTCTTTGAGTACATCATGGCACATAGAGTTAGGCTAATATTTATCACCTGCTGGGTTATCCTTCATCTCCAGGTAAATGGACACTGGTAGACCAAAAGTCTTTTGGCGGGAAGTGATCATCTATATAACCCTTCCCATACAGGAAGTACTTCAGTTTTGTAGCAAGCACTGAATCCTCAAAAAGAGGGGAGGGGCCTCTGTGTCCCATGATGTACTCAAAGAAAAGGATTTTACAGGCAAGTATGACAAAAAAAAATCCTATTTTCTTTTTCATACGTCATGGGATACATGATGTTAGGCTAATATTCATTTCCTGCTGGGACGTCCCAGAGCAAGTACAGATGCAGGAGGCCCCATAATACTCTCCTGGTTCCCCCCCACCCACCACAGTGTCCCTCCCCACCACAGTGTCCCCCTGTGTCCCCCCCCACCACAGTGTCCCCCTGTTCTCTCCCCTTTGCCACAGTGTCCCCTTGTTCTCCCTCGCCCCCACCCCCATGATGTCCCCTGTCCCCTCTCCATCACTCTCTGTCCTCATCGCGCTGCGTCCCTCTCTGTCTGTCCCTGGCGTCCCTCTGTGTCCCTGGCATCCCTCTCTGTCCTCAATGCACTGCTTCCCTCTGTCTGTCCCCAGCGTCCCTCTCTGTCCCTGGCGTCCCTCTCTCTCTTCATCGCACTGTGTCCCTCTCTGTCCCTGGCATCCCTCTTTGTCCTCATCGCACTGCGTCCCTCTCTGTCCTCATCGTACTGTGTCAATCTCTGTCCCTGGCATCCCTCTTTGCCCTCGTCACACTGCGTCCCTCTCTCTCCCCGGCAGATTGGGGCTGCACTGATAAGGCTGCACTGATGACACTGTACTGATGGGCACTGATAAGACTGCACTGTTGGGCATTGATGAGGCAGCACTCTTAAGCTGCACTAATATGTTGTACTGATGAGGCCACACTGGTGAGGCCGCACTGATTTGCACTACTGAGGTTACACGGATGGGCACTGATAAGCTTTATGTTGATATTGTTCAAAAGTTGTTGTTAATATTTATTTTTGGAACGTCATTCTGCATAAAAGATTTAACAGTGTAATTTCATGAGATAATTTTACAAGGGCGTGTTGAGGGGTGGGGCATTGTAGGGTTGTATTTAAATTAGGGGTGCATGAGTTTAGTCAGGCCTAGGGCAGCACATAACATAAATACACCACTGCTAAAGGGAGGAGCTTTACGTTACATACCATGGGCCTGAATGACCAATTGATGGACCCAATTGGCAATGGAAGCTGCCTGCCCCTTCTTGGGTCCCTTTGGTAAAACAAAAAAGGAGTTTGATCCTCGGATATCTTCAGATCTAGACAAATAAACCTTGACTGCCCGGACAACGTCCAAAGAATGCAGTCGTCTCTCTTCCCCTCAACGAGGCTGGGAGAAAAAAGAAGGCAAAATAATGTCCTGATTTAAATGAAAGGCCGACACCACTTTTGGCAAAAAGGATCAAACAGGTCGTAACACGACCCTGTCGTGGTGGAGAATCAAGTACGATTCCCTGCATGAAAGGGCTGCCAACTCCAACACCCTTCTAGCCGAGATGATAGCCATCAGGAAGGCTAGCTTGCGTGACAGCAAGTCTAATGGAATTTCCTTGATAGGCTCAAATTGTTGTTTCTGTAACACAGACCGCACCAAGTTCAAGTCCCAAGGACACATAGGTGACCTAATAGGAGGAAGCAAGCAAGTTGCCCCCTGCAAAAAGGTTTGGACCAGTGAATGGGAGGCTAGAGGCCTTTGGAAGAATACTGATAGGGCCGAAACTTGACCTCTGATTGTAATCAAAGCCAATTTGATTTCTACAGCTGACTATAGAAAAGAGAGAATTTTCCCAATCACATATTTCCAAGGATGCCATTTTTTGGCTTCACACCAAGGAATATAAGTCTTCTAGACCTTATGATAGATCTTTCTAGTGACAGCTTTTCTAGCATTCACTAGGGTACACACCACTGGTCCCGAGATGCCACGGTCCTTTAACACCCTGGCTTCAATAGCCATGCCATCAAATTTAGAGACTGTAAATTGGGGTAGAATATAGCACCTTGAGACAGTAGATCGGGGCGCCGTAGAAGCATCCATGGCCCGTCTATTGTTAGTCTCAAAATCTCTGGGAATCAGGGCCTTCTGGGCCAGGCTGGTGCCACCAGAATAACTGGAACTCCCTCTCTCCGAATCCTGTGCAACAAATGTGGAAGGAGGGAGAGGGATCAGAGGGAAAGCATAAACCAGGGAGTACTGGCTCCATGGAACTACCAAAGCATCTGCTACGATTGCCAGAGAATCTCTTGTTCGGGATGCAAACTGCTGTAGCTTGTTGTTGAACCTGGGTAGGTCGACCTCTGGCCATCCCCAACATTGGTAAATTTCCTGGAACACTCCTGGGTGTAGGGACCATTCCCCCAGGCAGATATGCTGGCGGCTGAGATAATCTGCCTTCCAGTTCTCTACTCCCGGGATATGGACTGCCGATAGAATTGGCACATGTCCCTCTGCCCAGGCTAGTATGTGGTTCACCTTCTTCAGAGCTGAACGACTCCTGGTACCGCCTTGGTGGTTTATATAGGCCACTGCAGTGGCTTTGTTGGATTGAACCCTGATAGGGCAGTCCTGAAGCTCCACCATCCATGACCGTAGGGCCAGTCCTACTGCCCGTAATTCCGGGACATTGATGGGCAGGATCTGTTCTGTCCTTGACCATTTCCCTTGAGCTGTGAGCCCCTCTAGGGTCTCTCCCCAACCTGAGAGACTGGCACCTGTAGTCAGTACTCTCCAAGTTACCGGGAGAAAGGATCTTCCCTTTCGCAGGTTCTGATCCTGCAAACACCAGTTTAGGCTTAGGCGTGCCCGAGGAGCTAAGAACAATGGATAATCCAGGGCTTGTCCTCTGCTGTTCCAAGCCAACAAGATGTCTTGTTGTAGAGGCCTGGAATGGAACTGGGCATAGAGTACCACCTCAAAGGAGGATACCATCTTCCCTAGAAGACTCATACAGAGCCGAATGGAGGGTTGTCTGGTACCCCTTATCTGACGTACCTGATTCTTCAGGGCACAGATCCTTGCGGGTGGCAAGAATACTCTTGCTTGGACCGTATCTAGGATGAGCCCAAAATACTTTGAGCTGGTCTCAAGGTTGAATTTTCAGTATTTATGATCCAGCCTAAGCTTTCCAAATACTGCACTGTGCATGTTATGCTCTGTTCTAGAGCCTGTAGTCAGTGCTGTGTTTTGGCCTAGGCTGACAAGGCCCAAGCCTAGGGCGGCACTCTGCAGGGGGGGTGGCAAAAAAGCCCCCCCCATGAAAAAGGCACCTCCTCCCGACTCCCGCACGCAGGGCCACCCATCAGGGGAGTACAGCTGAAGAGAGCAGTGGTGTTGCGGGTGCGGCTAGGAAGCAGTTTTAGTAGGTGCCGTCAAACCGCCCCCCCCCCCCCCCCGTAAATGAGGAGGAAAACAACAGGCAGGAAGCTGGGCGGCCGCTTGCGAATCCAATTAGAGCCGCTCTTTCTCTTCTCCCTTTGGCTGACAGGAGAAAGGGGAGGGGGGGCAAGCGGGGGAGATACAGACAGCCTGCAGCTCTCCTCTCCCTGTCACAGTGCTGCTGCCGAGTTCTCTGGCAAATGGAGCAGCAGCGCTGTGACAGGGAGAGGTGAGCCGCGGGCTGTCTGTGTATCTCCCCCACTCGCCCCCCTCCCCTTTCTCCTGTCAGCTGAAGGGAGAAGAGAGAGAGCGGCTCTAATTGGATTCGCCGCACTGCCATGATTGGCCACAGCAGAGGGCCAATCAGAAGACACTGGGGGGTATCATGGGAAATGTAGTCCCTGAAGATTGGCGGCCCCCAGTATGCATGCACTCTGCTGTGGGGGGAGAACCTGGAACCCAGAAAAAAGTGGAGGCATTGAGTGTTACAGGAGGAGAAAAAGAGAGTACTGTGCTGGGGGAAGCCAGAGAGGGAGCCACACTGTACCCCCAGTACCCACCCTTCCTCCTTTTTCTTCCCCCCCCTTTTCCTCTTTTCCTTTCCCTTTTTCTTTCTTTTTCCTCCACCCACCCCCTTCCTCTCTGGCCCCTCTTTTCTCTTCTTTTCTCCCTTTTTTCTCTCCCCCTTTTTTTCTTTTCATCTTTTCCTTTCCCTTGCGGTTGTTCCCTCTGTCCTCTGTCCTCCTCCCATGAAGATAACAGGACGGATCTTAAAAAGGAAGGGGTGTGGCCTTGACAGGAAGGGGTGGGTCATATTTAAATTAGGGGATGCGCAAGTTTAGTCAGGCCTAGGGCAGCACAAAACCTAAATACACCACTGCCTGTAGTGAGTGATCTCTGAGCAGGAGGTCATCCGGATACCTGAGCACCAGGATCCCTTGGGCCCTTAAAAGACCCAGTACTGGTGCTAGGACCTTTGTGAATGCCCGAGGAGCTGTAGCAAGCCCAAAGGGTAGAGCCACAAACTTAAAATGCCGTTCCTCTACTGCAAATCGCAGGAACCTCTAATGAGGCTGAAAGTTAGGTACATGTAAATACATGTCCTTTATATCAATGGAGGCTAGAAAGTCTCCCATCTGGAGTGAGGCTACTACTGAGCAGACAGACTCCATCCGAAAGGACTGGATCAGTAGAAGCTGGTTCAGGGATCTTAGGTCCAAAATGGGCCTTGTGTCCCTGTTTGGTTTTTGAACTGTAAATACGTTTGAGTAAAACTCTGCACCCCTTTCGGGTACAGGAACCTCTACAATCACTCCTTGATGCACTAGATGATGTAGTGCCTGAAGCAATAAGTCTCTTTTTGGAGGATCCGAGGGAAATGCCTCTGAGGGGGAACCCCCCACAACTCCAGCTTGTAACTGCGGGATATCGTTGAGGTGACTCACTTATCCTGAACTATTTTTCTCCAAATGTCTGCAAAGTGCAGCAGCCTTCCCCACACCCAATGGAGTGGTAGCATCCCCTCAAAAGGAGAGCTTGGTACTGGGTTTAGACCCAGGGCTTTTTCTGGCCCCGGCCTTGCGGCTTACCCCTGGCCCCAGTGCCCTGTTGGCAGCAGAACTCTCTTGGCGCTGAGACATTTGAGGAAGCAGTCCCTGAGGTTTTAAATGAGGGGCGCCTGGTGCTTTTCTTCATAGGAAATAGAGAACTCTTCCCTCTGGAAATCGTTTGGATATATTTGTCCAAGTGATCACCAGATAAAATGTTCCCCTTGAAAGGAGAAACCTGCCAATACATTTTTACAAGGAAGCTGACCAGTTCTTAAAGTGGTTGTAAACCCTTACAGACCACTTTTACCTACAGGTAAGCCTAGATTAGGGCTTACCTGTAGGTGCAAGAAATAGCTCCTAAACCTACACGGTTTAGGAGATATTTGCAAAAGACAGACACCGATGTCTACAGCGCATGCGCCGTAGACAACAGCGCACAGGTGCACTGAGCGTGCTGTTTCTAAGGGCGATCATGCATGCGCAGGAGTGACATCATCGCGGCTCCAGCCAGTCACAGCGTCGGAGCCGCGATACCCGTAAGTCACTCCGGGAGATATGGCGGTAACAGAGGAGGGGAATGAGGACCGCTTCGGGGGCTTCGAACTTAGCTAAGTAATTTATAGTGAACTAGTATGCAATGCATACTAGCTCATTATGCCTTTGTCTTGCAGGGTGTTTATTTTCTTTTTTTTTCTAGAGGGTTTACTTCCTCTTTAAGCCACAGAGAAAATTGAGTACTGTCCGTGATACTTTTTTTATTTGCACTAACATACAATTTTTCAGGACAAGCTTTCGGGGTATGTCCCCTTCTTCAAGGTCCAAGCAGTACTGATTCACAAATTTTTAAGCAGAATGTTAAAGAAGAAAAAAAAAAAAAAAAGAGAAAACCAAACACATACAAATCAATGGTAATAAAGATATGGAGGAATTCTTTAGGAGACTAAGGCTCAAAGAATATTTTGATATGTTAGTGCAAATAAAAAAAGTATCACGGACAGTACTCAATTTTCTCTGTCACAATTGCACTAATATGGCTACAATCAAATCTTTAAGCCACAAAAGTCTGCGCATATGGTCAGACAAGAGAGCCAAACGAGAAACCTGCTGTATTGAATCCTTTCAGGCGTCAACAGCAAAACACAGCGCTTGAGGAATATCTGCCTAATTTTCAGGCAGATTATCCTCCTGGTTAGGCCTGTCAGGCCATCTGATCTGATCCTTTACGAACTGGCAGATACCAATTGCTGCAACAGCTGGCTGAATAGCTGAACTGGCCAAAGAAAAGGAAGCCTTTAATAATGACTCCAATTTTTTGTCAACAGGGTCTTTCAAGCCTTGTGCGTTATCTACATGTCAAGTTCTTGTTTAAGGAAGAGACTGTTGCATCTATGGCTGGCATGCTCCACTTCTTAACAAACTTTTCATCCATGGGATATAAAAGGGAAAACCTCTTAGGAGAAACAAAAATCCTGTCAGGCTGTTCCCAATCGGCATACACCGCTCATTCCAACAGAGGGTGTAAGGGGAAAGACTGTGAGGCCTAAAGAGGCCTCAGGGATCCCAAAGAGGACCAGGGAGGCTCATTAATCCTGAGCTTTAAGCTCTTCCCCATCCTCAATCCATTCCTGCTCCAGACTAAGAGGCTCTGGGGAGGGGGATCTGTCACGCTTCTTGCCACCCTGCGGGATGGAGGCAATCATGCCAGCAGTCCTGTGCTCTAACCCGGCTAGGGCTGAGGACAGTTAATCCTTTTTTTTAACAAAGTTTTTTATTGAGCATATTGACATGTTACATCACATTCTTCAAACAATAGGTTGGCATACATTACATTAAAGACATCGTATTATCTCTACTCACAAAAAACATCAAGATTCACTTTTTAATAGTTCTTCCTGTTTATGGTAGAGATCCCTTTACTTCATCCAACCTGAGTGTTTGCTCTTTTTCTTAAAAGAAACACTCAAAGAAAAGAGCGTCGGAACAGTCGACACTAACCATAGAAACATAGTTTCAACCAAAAAAAAAAACAGATGGATTCCCTCCCCCCCTTCCCTCCCCCCTTCATTATTAATCTGCTCATAATATTGTATGCATCCTTTCCTTTATCACATTACTGTTTACATTCATCATTGCCTACGTTCGTTCATCTCTATTGCCCCCTTCCTCGTCTTCTGTTAAAGTATTTTTGGACTCAGTCCACCTATACCACACTTTCCTAAATTTTTTGGGAGCTCCCCTCAAGGACAGTTCATCCTTAGTGATAAAGGGTGAAGCAGCAGTGTTGACTGTAGGCACAATCCCAGATAGGCGCAGCAGCTCAGATTGCCCAGAAGCCTCTGGTTCTTCAGGGGATACAACACTAGGGATAACGACTAGGTTCATCAGGAACTACTGATGACATAGGTGTGCCCTTCCCTGTAGTGTTAGTCCCACTCCTCTCTTTTTTGAAGACATTTACAAGCCACAAAAAGAGAGTACCTGAGTGTAGTATCAAAACACCTCAGAAGGGAGACCCTTTAATAGGGCTCACCAAGCCCCTATGTAACAATCTTGCTAAGCACCTTTAGCCTGCCAAGCAACACCTGGTGACTCACATGACCCGGGTAAGCAGAAAATGAACCGCTGCAAATGCCTGGTTCAGAGCCTGCTCTGTGTCCCACAGCTGCCTTCTGGAAGCACAGCATGCTTGGCATACACAGCCTGAATAAGCTGGCTGTTTGCTGGAACGTTCTGTGCAAGCGTACACACATGCACGGTCCCGGCGAACGAGTGTGGCTGTATTTGCAAATGACGCAAATCTTCGTGCTCCTCAGATAAAGGCTGCGGCGCATGTGCAGTGAAGCCACGTGCGCTCTTGCCGCCAAACAAACTGCTGAGCCCAGCGGCGCTCATGCGAACGCACGTGCGCCATGGCGAACCAAGGCGAAATGGCGTACTGTCATGTGCATCATACAGGTAAAAAACAGCCAGACATAAACAAAAAAGGTACACTTTTCAAACACCCACAGCTAGCCCAAAACTCCCCCGTATGGTCACCGCACACAGGTGTCCAGCCTCTAGCTAGCTTGACTGAATGTTATCACTGGGACACCCCACAATATTAAATAAAGGGGTTTCACTTACCCGTCCAGGCGCAGGGCAGCTTAGAAACTAAGAGCCCAATCTTCCCCCTTCACGGCGGGTTCCTGTCACTTGAGGACCTTCAAGGACTGGGTACCCTTTTCATGTTTAGGGTCCACTCCCTTGGACCTGTATAGCACCCTGCAGGAATGCCTTAGTGCTGTGATGTCCAGGATTCCACTTCGCAGGATCTTGAGTCTTCTTTGCGAGGCTTGGGTACCATTTATCTAAGCATATAAAGCCTGTGTCAAATGGATCCGATCAGTCAATCTCTTGATTCATTTTTGGGGGACTAGAGAGCTCAAACAACCGTGCCATCCACCTTGCAGACACTGGTAAAAAACTGAAGTACTTCCTGTATAGGAGGGACTATATAGGGGATCACTTCCTGTCTAAAGACCTTTGGTCTACCAGTGTCCATTCACCTGGAGATGGAGTATAACCCAGTAGGTAATGAATATTGGCCTAACGCTGTGTCCCATGATATATGATAAAGAAATAGGGGATAGATTTATGGCATTTTTCTTATTATTAATTTTTTACTAATAATGGCAGTGATCAGCGATTTTTAGCAGGACTGCGACATTGCGGTGGACAGATCGGACACTTGACACTTTTTTGGGACCAGTGACAGATTATTACAGTGATCAGAGCTAAAAATATCCACGATCACTGTATAAATGACACTGGCAGGGAAGGGGTTAATGCTAGGGGCAATCAAGGGGTTAAGTGTGTCCTAGGGAGGTGTTTCTAACTGTGGGGGGAGTGGACTGACTGTACTCTCTTGTCAGAGCGGGGATCTGCTTTATTTACATTGGCAGATCCCCGTTCTGCCCCTCTGAGGAGCGATCGCGGGTGGCCGCCCGACATCGTGACCGCCGCGCCCCATGTGCACGAAAACTTTCAATTAAAGTGATTGTAAATTAATTTTTTAACCACTTCAATACCGGACACTTTTACACCCTTCCTGTCCAGGCCAATTTTCAGCTTTCAGAGCTGTTGCACTTTAAATGACAATTGCGCAGTGATGCTACACTGTACACAAACAAAATATTTTTTTTGAATATGCTTTACAAAACAGAATGTTCCTTTTATTGAAACTTGGGCATAGTACAAGAAAAAAAAACACATGTAAAATAGCAATGTCACTTAAAATACAAATACATTAAGGGAGGAGCTTAGTTCTTATATCCAAATCTTACAGAACAATGGTAAATTACAAATATTTCAGCAGCAGAGCCCATTAACCGAGTCGGGTAAGGAGAACCCTGAGAGAGCACAACAGCCGTAGGCACAAACAAGCAAAGGTAACAGGGAAACACCCCCACCTATGCAGTCCATGGCTGCCACACTCAGTCATACTTAGGGCAGTTGCTGCTGACATATGGCATTTTGTACATAGGAAGTGCAGCATTTTTTGACTTTTCCCATGAGGCTACGGAGGGAGGGGAACGGGAATTCCACTTAAGGATAATCTCTCTCTTTGCTAATTTTTTTACTTGTATTATGCTATTTGGTATATCTAGGCCTTTGTGTCAGGGCTGGGCTCCACTCTTCCTTCTCTGAGCTGGCCGCTCAGCTGTCGGCTAATTGCCAGCTCCTATCTCTCCATAGTGACTCACCTGTTGATGATATCCTGTTCTTCAGTCCTGCTTACTTAAGCCATCCAGCCCAGATGATCTCTGCCTTTGCTTTGGTCAACATCACTGAGCCTTTCGCCTGCGCTCCTGTTAAAGACTTGCTTGGCTGACATTCCTTCTGGCTCCGGATCCTGCTTGCTGTTCCACTACGCTGATTTCTGGCTTCTTGACTTTCTGGCTTGTCTGACTATCTGTTCCGGTTAACGAACTTTGGCTATGTTTGACTACGTTTGTTCTGTTTACTTCTATTATTAAACAAGTGTGATTTAACTGTACTTCTGTCTTGGTCTGATTCATGGTTTCTGACACTTTGGTCATCATCGTGGTGGACACCTAGTAGCAGCAACTCGGGAGTAACCAGAAGGGCCAGCCGAAGGCGGAGATTTACAAGGTCAATCACCTCTCTCCAAAGCCAGTCACTTTCGAACAGCTCCATAACATATGAATATAAGTGCCGACATCTCCCCCACAGCAAGTACAGGCTGAGGATCTTTGAGGATATATATTATACAGTCTCTGTGGTGTATAATAAACCCTGTGTAAGAATTTAATTTGGATTATCCTATCCCAGGAAGAGATCAACAGTTTGGCACTATCCCCCAGGCAGTCCTTTCAATCCTCCCTGTCGAGGTTGAGTATGTCAGCCTTCCATCTATCCCATAGGCGGTCCATCTTGGGAGAGTCAACACTAAGCAAGTCAAAATATAGAGCGGATAGAGGTTTGGACAGGGAGTCTCGAGCCAATAGTTCCTCTATAGGAACCATTTTAAGATTTTGTGGAGAACCAAGCACGTACTGCATGATGCAACTGAAAATATCTAAAGATCATCCAATCTGGTTGGAATTTGGCGCTAAGTTCTACAAAAGGAAGTAAGGTGTCCGCCACCAAAATGTCTCCCAAAGTCTTTATCCCATGTATAGCCCAAAGTTGAAGGTCAGAGATGGAACGAAGATGCGGAAGGTTGGGATTGCCCACAACGGGGTAACAGGGGACCACCTATTTGGTTGGTGAAATCTTCTCCTGGCCACCGCCCATACCTTAAGCGTAGTCCTGGTGGGATGTGGCAGGTCAGGGTATGCCTGTTGTCCATGATATACCAGGTTCCTTACTTTCCCAAGGGATCCCAGGATGGCGGCCTCAAGACACACCGATGCGTTTTCCCAGGATTGCATTAACCACCAAGATGTTACCAAGATAGCAGCAGCCCAGAAATAGACCTGAAGGTCTGGTAGCGCCAGCCCACCACAGCGCACTGGGAAAATGAGAATTGATTTTGCCAATCTGGGAACGGCACCCCCCCAAATTAATACACCGCTTCACGGCCTTAAAAAATGAATTGTACATCCAGGTTGGGCAATCTCAAAAGACATATATGAAATTTAGGGAGAAAAATCATTTTAAAGGAGATCAATGCGTCCCAACAGGTTCAGTGGCAGAGATGACTACCCCGCACACTTTGTTCGAAGCTGGGACTAGTATAGGTAGTATATTAAGGTCAGAAAACCTAGCTGGGTCCCTCCCAACCTGGATGCCCAAGTATCTAAACCTAAACCATTCAACCCACACCAACTGGGTGGTCAGGCTATTAGTTTGCACCTGGGGATCAAGAGGAAACAATGTGGATTTATCCCAGTTAATATGTATCCCTGAAAAGTGACCAAACTCATTAAACAGGGCCAGGGCTGCTCTTAGAGAGGAATCTGCGTCTTGCAAATAGAGGAGAGCGTTGTCCGCATATAAAGATATCTTCTCTTCTAGAGGCCCCACCCGTAAACCCTCAACTGAGTCAGATTCCCGAATTGGAATTGCCACAGGCTCCAGGGCTAGGCCAATGAGGGAAAGAGACAAGGGGCATCTCTGCCGGGTCCCCCGCTCTAGCGGAAAGGACTCAGAAATTCTATTATTGGTACGAACCCGAGCTCTAGGAGAGCTGTACAACATCTTCAGCCACTCAAGGAATTTGGATCCAAACCCGAATCTACTCATCGCCTCCCAGAGAAAGTCCAATTCTACCGAATCAAACGCCTTTTCGGCATCTAAAGAAGCTCTGACCCTTTGTCAGCTATTCTCATGGGGATAGAGAGATTCAGAAAGAGGCAGCAGAGGTTGATATCAGTGCCCTTCCCAGGCATGAACCCCATTTGATCAACATGAATGACATTCTCAAGTACTCTGGATAAACGATTAGCCAATATCTTTGCCAGAATTTTTGCGTCAACATTAACTGTTTCAGCCCCGGAAGATTTTACCCCCTTCCTGACCAGAACACTTTTTGCGATTCGGCACTGCGTCGTTTTAACTGACAATTGTGCGGCTGTGCGACATTTCACCAAAACAAATTTGATGTCCTTTTATTTCCCACAACTAGAGCTTTCTTTTGGTGGTATTTGATCACCTCTGCTGTTATTATTTTTTGCGCTATAAACAAAACAAGAGCGGCAATTTTGAAAAAAAACTCATTATTTTTTACTTTTTGCTATTATAAATATCCCCCCAAAAATATATAAAAAAACTATTTTTTTCCTCAGTTTAGGCAGATATGCAAGATATACAAGCGTATATTGATTGGTTTGCACAAAAGTTATAGCGTCTACAAAATAGGGGATAGTTTTATGGCATTTTTATCATTAATTTTTTTTTTTTTATTAGTAATGGTGGCAATCTGCGATTTTTATCGTGACTGCGACACCGCCGCAGAGACCACTTTTATCCTGAAGTGGACCACCGGCCGAACAAGAGGATACCAGAGTTATGGCAGCTACCTGCTGCCATAACGATATCCCCCGTCAAAATCAGGATGTATATCGGCATGCGGCGGTCCGGAAGTGGTTAAATAATGAAGTAAACCTAGGTGCAAGCAGGTCCAAATTCTGCGTATAAAACTCAGTAGGAAGTCCATCTGCCCCCGGGGTGTTCACTGATTTGAGTTAAGTCATAGCCAGCTGGACCTCTTCCAAAGTAATATCCTGTTCTAATGTTAGCGCTATTGTCCAAGTCAAGTCTGGGAAAGGCAATCCTATCCAGGTAAGTGTGTAGGTTAGATGTAGTATAGGTCACACGGGAAGAGTACAAATGTCGGTAATAACTAAAATCTGTAATTTATGTTAGTGGACAACCTTAGTATTTCCCCTTCATGATTTTTAACCCCATTAATGTGCATCATGGCAAATCGACCCTTAGCAAGCCACGACAGCATCCTACCATTCTTATTGCCATGTTCAAATATTTTCTGCGCTGTATCTAACATAGACTTTTGGGTCATGTCCATACGGAGCAAGGATAACCGCTGCAGGGCAAACTGCCAAGCCCCATACATCGCAGGGCTAGGGTCAGCAACATAGGAAGCCTCCTTTATAACAACCTCCTTCTCCTACTCATCTAAGGGCCGTACAGAGGCCTTACAAGCTGCTGCAATATGGGAAATATAAGCGCCACGAGACCAGGCCTTAAAGGCATCCCAAGCAGTCGTCGGGTTAGAGTCAGCATTATCAATCCAGTATTGGCACACGACCTCCTGAATACTCTCCTGGACAGCAGGATCCTCTATCCAGTACCCAGACAGCCTCCATAGCCGCTCCCCTGGCACCCAGATCCTCAGTGCAATTCTCACTGGGGCAGGGTCCGAGACACCCCTGGGAAGGATGGTGACTTCGGACACGCTATTAAGCATGGTGCGGGTAGCGAAAATTGAGTCAATGCGTGAGTGTGTCCGAAAGGATGCCAAATGACATGAGAACTCATGGAGGGTGGGATGAAAGTGTTGCCAAGCATCCACCAGAGTGAACGCATCCATCCACTGGTCCAAGCAAAGAGATTACTAGGAGGCAGAAGAGAACCTGTCCAGATACAGAGTGGGGGTTATATTAAAATCCCCCAGGAAAAGCACATCACCCACTCCATGCGCCAGCACTGTTTACATAATAGTACCAAGTAAGGAAACATCAGCTGGAGGCGGTTAGTAAAGGCCCACTAACACTAGGGGTACATCTGCTAGTAGGGCATGCAACATTATATATCGACCCTCCGGACATGTTTTAAGGTCTAAAAGCTGAAATGGGAGAGATCTGTGTAGCAGTATACTGACCCCCCTGGAGTGCATGGCATGATACTGCCAGCCAACCCATGCCCGCTTAACAGAGGCGTTTCTAGGCTTTGTGCGGTCTTAGGCAAAAAACTTAGACATGATGCCCCACTCACGCCCATAATGGGTAAAAAAATTCAAGCAAGTAAAAATGGCTGCAGAAAGATGCACGGATTCAGCACACAGGCGATCAGCACCACTTCCAGGGCACCCTTCTCACCCATCAGACATATGCAGCCAATACTGGAACCCAGCAAGGTGACAACCCCTCTAGGATCATTTTCCCCTTTGCCTTGGGAGAATGGGAATGGGAAGGGGGTGTCATTGAATCATTCCACATCCACAGAGAAAGGAGAGTGGGGGATCCCAGCACAGCGAGAGAGAGGGGGAGGGAGAGAGGGGCAAGAGAAAGAGGGGAGAGGGGAGAGAGGAGAGGGCGAGAGAGAGAGGGGCGAGAGAAAGAGGGGCGAGAGGGAGGAGAGAGGTGCGAGAGAGAAAGGGGGTGAGAGAGAGAGGGGGCAAGAGCAAGAAGTGAGAGAGAGAGAGAGAAAAAGGGGCGGGAGAGAGGGGGGGCGAGAGAAGGAGAGAGGCGAGAGAGGGGAGAGAGAAAGGGGTGAGAGAGGGCGAGAGAGAGGGGACAAGTGAGGGGAGAGAGAAGGGCGAAAGGGGGCGAGAGAAAGCAGGGGCAAGAGAAAGAAGGGTGAGAGGGGGTGAAAGAGAAAGGGGCAAGAGAGGGGAGAGGGAGAGGAGAGAGGTGAGGGGGGAAAGAGGGAGCGAGAGAGAGAGAGGGAACGAGAGAGAGAAGGGTACGAGAGAGAGAAGCGAGAGAGGAGGGTGAGCGAGAGATGGGAAGAGAGTAACTAGAGAGAGGGGGCGAAATAGAGAGAGTGGTAAGAGAGAGTGGTGAGAAGGGAGACAGGGGGCAAAAGAGAGAGGGGAAAGAGGGGAGAGGGAGAGAGGTGAGTGAAAGGGGGAGGGGGAGAGAGAGAGGGGGGCGAGAGAGAGAGAGCAGGGGGAGAGAGAGAGAAGGGTGAGAGAGAGGGGCAAGAGAGGGATGAGAGAGAGAGGGGGCAAGAGAGAGGAGAGAGAGGGGGCGAGCAAGAGAGAGAGATGGGAGAGGGTGGCAAGAGAGAGGGCGAAAGAGAGGGGCAAGAGAGGGAAAGTGAGGGGGGAAGAGAGCGGGTGAGAGAATGGTGTGAGAGAGGGGCAAGAGAGGAGGTGATAAAGAGGGCAAGAGGGGTGAGAGAGAGGGGTGAGGGGAGATAGAGAAAGAGAGGGGGCGGGAGAGGGGGCGAAAGAAGGAGAGAGGGGCGAGAGAGAGAGCGGTGGGCGAGAGAGAAGGCTGAGAGAGGGGCAAGAGAGAGAGGAGAGGGGCAAGCAAGAGAGAGGGGGGAAGAGAGAGGGGGAGAGAGGGGGTGAAATGGAAGGGTAAGAGGGAGAGAGGGGGCAAAAGAGAGGGGAGAGAGAGAGAGGTGAGGGAGAGAGAGTGGGGCGCGAGAGACAGGGGCAAGAGAGGAGAAAGGGGGGCGGGAAAGGGGCGAGAGAAAGAGAGAGGGGCGAGAGGTGAGAGACGAGAGAGGGGTCAAGAGAGAGAGCGGTCGGAGACAGAGGGGGGTGAGAGAGAAAGGGGGAGAGAGGAGAGAAAGAGGGGGCAAGAGGAAGAGAGAAATGGGCAAGAGAGGAGAGAGGGAGAGAGAAAGGGGCGAGAGAGGAGAGAGAGGGGGCAATAGAGAGAGAGAGGGGCATGAGTGGGGCGAGAGAGAGAAAAAGGGGCGAGAAGGAGAGAAAGAGGGGCGAAAGAAAGAGGGGGCGAGAGAGAGATGGGGCGAAAGGAGGGAGAGAGGCGAGAGAAAGGTGAGAAAGAGGGAGGGGGCAAAAGAGAGGGACGAGAGAGGTGAGAGGCGAGAGAGAGAGAAAGACGAGAGTGGGGCGGGAGAGAGGCGAGAGAAAAGGGTGAGAGAGAGGGGCAAGAGAGGGACGAAAGAAGGGGCGAGAGAGAGGGGGGCCGAGAGGGAGAGGGAGAGAGGGGGAGGGGGCGAGAGAGAGAAGGGTGAGAGAGAGAGAGGGGGCGAGAGAGTGGGAGCAAAAGAGGGGGGCGAAGAGAGTGGGCTGAGAGAGAAAAGTGAGAGGGGAGAGAAAGGGGGCGAGAGAGGGAAGGGAGGCGAGAGAGGGGGGCAAGAGAGAGGGGCAAGAGAAAGAGACAGAAGGTGAAAGAAGGGAGAGAAAAGGGGTGCGAGAGAGGGGTAAGAGGCGAGAGAGGGGTGAGAGAGAGAAGGGTGAGATAGAGGGGGTAGAGAGAGAGAGAGGGGCAAGAGAGAGAGGCAGAGAGAGGGGGGAGAGAGAGAGGGCCAAGAGGGAGGAGAAAAGAGAGGGGCGAGAGAGAGGGTCAAGAGAGGGGAAAGAGAAAGGGGCGAGAGAGAGGGGCTTGAGAGAGAGAGGCAAGAGAGGGAGGCAAGAGAGAGATGGGTGAGAGAAGGGGGAGGGAAAGGTGAGAGGGAGAGGTGCGAGAGAGAGTGGGGCGTGAGAGAGGGGGGCAAGAGAGGGGCGAGGGAGAGGGGGCGAGAGTGAGGGGTAAGAGAAAGAGAGAGGGGCACGAGAGAGAGGGGCAAGAGAGGGGGGATGAGAGGTGAGAGGCGAGAGAGGGGTCGACAGAGAGAGAGAGGGGACAAGAAAGAAGGGGTGAGAAAGAGGGGGGTGAGAGAGAAAGGGGCGAGAGGAGGGAAAGAGAGGGGGTGAGAAGAAGAGAGAATGGGGCGAGAGAGGTGAGAGGGAGAGAGAAAGGGGTGAGAGAGGAGAGAGAGGGAGCAATAGAGAAAGAGGGAGGCGTGAGTGGGGGCGAGAGAGAGAGAAAAAAGGGCTAGAGAGAGAGGAGGCGAGAGAGGGGCAAGAGAGGAGAGATAGAGGGGGCGAGAGAGGGGGGGCGAGAGAGAGAGGAGGGCGAGAGAGGGGTGAGAGGAGGGATAGAGGGGTGAGAGAGAGGCGAGAGAAAGGTGAGAAAGAGGGAGAGAGGGGTGAAAGAGGGACGAGAGAGAGGTGAGAGGCGAGAGAGCGAGAAAGACGAGAGAGAGGCGAGAGAGAAGGGTGAGAGAGAGGGGCAAGAGAGGGATGAGAGAGGGGGCGAGAGAGGTTAGAAAGAGAGGGGAGAGGGGAGGGAGAGAGGGGGGCGAGAGAGAGAAGGGTGAGAGAGGGGGGTGAGAGAGTGGGAGCGAAAGAGGGGGGTGAGAGAGAGTGGGCCGAGAGAGAAAGGTGAGAGGGGAGAGAGATAGGGCAAGAGAGGCGGGGGAGAGGGGGTGAGAGAGAGGGGGCGAGAAAGGGAGCGAGAGAAAGAGAAAGGGGGCAAAAGAAAGGGGCGAGAGAAAGAGAGAAGGCTAATAGACGGGGTCGAGAGAGAAAGGGGGGCAAGAGAGAGAGAGAGAGAGAGAGAGGGCAAGAGAGAGAGGGTGAGAGAGAGAAAGGGGGCGAGAGAGGGGGCGAGAGAGAGAGGCGAGAGAGAGTGGGGGTGAGAGGAGGGGCGAGAGAGGGGGCAAGAGAGAGGGGGCAAGAGAGGGGAGAGAGAAAGGGAGAGAGAAAAGGAGAGGGAGAGAGAGGGGAGGGAGAAAAGAGGGGAGAGAGAGGGGAGGGAGAAAGAGGGGAGGGAGAAAGAGGGGAGGGAGAAAGAGGGGAGGGAGAGAGGTAGAGGCGAGGGAGAGAGGGGGCGAGAGAGATAGAGGTGAGAGAGAAGGGTGAGAGAGAGGAGAGAGGTGGCAAGAGAGAGATGAGAGAGGGGCGAGGGAGGGAGAGTGAGGGGGCAGGAGAGAGAGGGGGCCAGAGAGAGGGGCGAAAGAGAGAGGAGAGAAGGATGAGAGAGGGGGCGAGAGAGGCGAGAGAGGGAGAGGGACAGAAAGAGGAGGGAGAGAGAGGGAGGGAGAGGGGGTGCGAGAGAGAGAAGGGTGAGATGGGGCGAGAGAGAGGGGGTGAGGGAGAAGGGGGCAAGAGAGAGGCGAGGGAGAGGGGGCGAGAGAGAGAGGGGTGAGAGAAAGAGAGAGGGGCACGAGAGAGCCGGGCAATAGAGGGGGGATGAGAGGTGAGAGGCGAGAGAGGGGTCGAGAGAGGGGGGTGAGAAAGAAGGGGCGAGAGAGAGAGGGGTGAGAGAGAAAGGGGCGAGAGAGGAGGGAAAGAGAGGGGGTGAGAAGAAGAAAGAATGGGGCGAGAGAGGGAGAGAGAAAGGGGCGAGAGAGGAGAGAGAGGGAGCAATAGAGAGAGAGGGAGCGTGAGTGGGGGCGAGAGAGAGAAAAAAGGATGAGAGAGAGAGAGAGGAGGCAAGAGATAGGGGCAAGAGAGGCGGGGCAAGAGAAAGGGGAGAGAGGGACAAGAGAGTGGTGAGAGGCGAGAGAGAGAAAGACGAGAGAGAGGCGAGAGAGAAGGGAGAGAGAGGGGCAAGAGAGGGATGAGAGAGGGGCGAGAGAGGTGAGAAAGAGGGCAGAGAGGGGAGGGAGAGAGGGGGGCGAGAGAGAGAAGGGTGAGAGGGGGGTAGGAGAGTGGGAGCGAAAGAGGGGGGCAAGAGAGAGTGGGCCGAGAGAGAAAGGTGAGAGGGGAGAGAGATGGGGCAAGAGAGGCGAGGGAGATGGGGGTGAGAGAGAGAGGGGAGAGAGGGGGCGAGAGAAAGAGAGAGGGGGCAAAAGAAAGGGGCGAGAGAAAGAGAGAAGGCTAAGAGACGGGGTCGAGAGAGAAAGGGGGGCAAGAGAGAGGGGTGAGAGAGAAAGGGGCCGAGAGAGAGAAGCGAGAGAGAGTGGGGGTGAGAGGAGGGGCGAGAGACGGGGCAAGAGAGAGGGGGGAGAAAAGGGAGAGGGAGAGAGAGGGGAGGGAGAAAGAGGGGAGGGAGAGAGGTGAGAGGCGAGAGAGGAAGTGGGGCGAGAGAGATAGAGGCGACAGAGAGGGGGTGAGAGAGATAGAGGCGAGGGAGAAGGGTGAGAGAGAGGCGAGAGGTGGCAAGAGAGAGATGAGAGAGGGGCGAGGGAGGGAGAGTGAGGGGGTGGGAGAGAGAGGGGGGGCCAGACAGAGAGGGGCGAGAGAGAGAGGAGAGAAGGGTGAGAGAGGGGCAAGAGAGGGATGAGAGAGGGGGCGAGAGAGAGAGGGGCGAGAGAGGCGAGAGAGAGGGAGAGGGACAGAAAGGGGAGGGAGAGAGGGGAAGGGAGAGGGGGGGCGAGAGAGAGAAGGGTGAGATGGGGCGAGAGAGAGGGAGCAAGAGAGAGGGGGCGAGAGAGAGTAGGAGCGAGAGAGGGGGCGAGAGAGAGTGGGCCGGGAGAAAGGTGAGAGGGGAGAGAGAGGGGGCGAGAGAGGGTAGAGGGAGAGAGAGGGGAGGGAGAGAGAGGGGCGAGAGAGAGAAGGGTGAGAGATAGAGGGACGAAAGGAGAGAGGGGGCAAGAAAGAGGGGGTGAGAGAGAAAGAGGGGGTGAGAGGGTGCGAGGGGCGAGAGAGGGGGCGAGAGAGAGAGAGAGAGAGAGAGAGAGAGAGAGAGAAAGGTGAGGGGAGAGAGAGGGGACAAGAAGAGAGAGAGGCAAGAGAAAGAGGGGCGAGAGAAGGGAGAGGGAGAGAGAGAGGGGAGGGAGAGAGGGGGGTGAGAGGCGAGAGAGAGGGAGAGGGGCTAGAGAGAAAAAGGTTTGAAGGGAGAGAGAGAAGGCGAGAGAGAGAGGGGGCGGGAGAGGGGAGAAAGGCGAGGGAGAGGGGGTGAGAGAGGGGCGAGAGAGGGGGAGAGAAAGAGGGCAAGAGAAAGAGAGAGGGGGCAAGAGAGAGGGGTGAGAGAAAGAGAGAGGGGGCAAGATAGAGGGGCGAGAGAGAGGCACGGGAGAGAGGTAAAAGGGGCGAGAGAGAACGAAAGGCAAGAGAAAGGGAGAGGGGGTAAGAGAGAGATAGAGGGGGAGATAGAGAGGGGCAAGAGAGGGGTGAGAGAGAATGAGGGGCACAAGATAGAGGGGCGAGAGAGGGTGAGAGAGATGAGAGGCGAGAGAGAAAGGGAAGAGAGGGGCGAGAGAGAGAGGTGAGAGAGAGAGGGGCGAGAGATTGAGGGACGAAAGGGGGGACGAGAGGGAGGGGCGAGAGAAGGGAGAGAGGGGGTGAGAGAGATAGAGGTGTGAGAGAGAGAGAGAGAGAGAGACGGGTGAGAGAGAGGTGGCAAGAGAGAGGAGAGAGAGGTGGCAATAGAGACGAGAGAGGGAAGGGAGAGTGAGGGGGAGGGAGAGAGAGAGAGGGGTGAGAGGGGGGCAAGAGAGGGAGAGAGAGTGGAGGGAGAGAGGGGACAAGAGAGAGAAGGGTGAGAGAGAGAGGGACGGGAGAGGGGGCGAGAGAGGGTAGAGGGAGACAGTGGGCGAGAGAGAGAGAAGAGT